>NC_041383.1:40158256-40180199 GCF_002162155.2 Triticum dicoccoides
ATATATGTTCAACATTGTCCGAACGGTTATTCAACATTTTTCATATACTCATTCAACAATTTAAATATTTGTTCAACATTTTTAAATACTTGCTCAACATTTTTTAAATACTTATTCAACATTTTTTCAACATATACATTACAAAAACACACTCTTCAAAAACACATTTGGAAAATTTTGAACCATTATTTTAAAAATATTGAACAAGTATTAAAAAAATGTTGAATAAGTATTAAAAATGTTGAACAAGTATTTATAAAATGTTGAACAAATATTAAAAAATGTTGAACGAGTATTTGAAAATTGTTGGACAAGTATTTGCAAATGTTGAAAACTTATTTGAAAAATGTTGAATAGGTATTAAAAATGTTGAATGAGTATTTTTAAAAATGTTGAATGAGTATTTTTAAATGTTGAAAAACTGTTTGAAAATGTTGATACATATTAAAGAATGTTGAACTAGTTTATGAAAAATGTTGAACATATATTTGAAAAATGTAGAATAAGTATTAGAATGTTGAGCGAGTATTTATAAAATATTGAATAAGCCTACGGACAATGTTGAACATGTATACAGAAAATGTTATCACTTAGAATCAAAATGAAAACAAACATTAGAAAAATGTAAAAAATATAAAATGGAGAAAAAATGTTAGATTATATTTGAAAATTAGTGTTGACATATAAAAATGTAGAATAATAACATAAAGAGCAAAGAAACCCGAAAATAGAAACAAAATAAACAAAAGCAAACACACAAAATGCAAAAAAGGAGAAAAATATTTAAAAGAATCAAAATAAAAGAAAGAAAAAGGAGAATAAACAAAGCCAAGAAAATAGAATGGGTAAATAAAAAATCTGGGAAAACTGCGAAAGAAAACGAAAATAAAATTCGGCTCAAATACCATAAAGAAGTTCGTGCCCCTAGTACTAAACACTAGAGCAACGAGGTCATGGTGGCTAGCAGCGCGCGTGTTATCCCTTTCGGGCTTTCGGCCAGGGGTCGATCACTGTTTCCTCCTTCCCACTCGTACCCGGAAGTTTTGTTTCAACGGCGCCCTCGTGCAATTGTTCTGTACTTCTGTTGGCTATAGATTCATGCATGTTTGATCAAATTTGTTTCTACTTTTGAATTTTTCCAAATACTCCCTTCATTCCATAACAGTGCCTGCGCTTTTCAAGATTTAAGTTTGATCATAAATTTAACCAACATAGAAAACTGCGGCGGGAGCAAAAGTTATACCATTGAAAACTTTTTTCGTAGATGAATTCATTGGTGTAATTTTTACTCCCGTCGCAGTCACCCATGTTGGTTAAACTGATGGTCAAACTTAAATATCAAAAAGCGCAGACGTACTAAATCATGGAATGGAGGCAGTAATTTTACTTCAAAACTTAAAATTAATCTAAAAACAAAAAAAAAAATGGAAAATGCTCACTCAATGTAAAAAATGAGCGTAGTTTAAAAAAAATGTTGATAGCATAAATGAATGTTCACACGTCTCAAACAAATACACGTGACATTTAAAAAACAGTATAGTGTATATCAAAGTTAGTGTAATTAAAAGTAAACATTCACACCAATCAAATAATGCACAATATCTATGTGACATTTCAAAATGATGTTTATACAATTTAATGTTTTGTACCACTCAAAGAACTTCAACATTTTTAGAAAATGTTATATAGAATGTAAAAAAATGTGTATTTTGTTTTTGAGTTATGCTCGCGTATTTTAAAAAATGCTCCATATCATTCAGAAAAAGGTTATCAACATGTATTTGAATTTTTTTAACCCATATTAAAAAAAGTTCAAAATAGGTATTTGAAAAATAATAATTTATCATGTATTTCAGAAACTAAGTTTTGCATCCACGTCGAAAACAGCCCGGTCTGACTGGGGAATCGCGTAAGGGCATCGGATCCGCACCGAAGACGGCCGATATCTGATCTGGAGAGCGTGCAAGGGCACCGGATCCATGCCGGGGCAGCCAAAGTCCGCACCAGGGGGCGAGGGGAGGGGGCAGAGTCCGCACCGCAGACGACCAAGATCTGCATCTCGTAGACTGTTTCAGAGAGGGAGATATGACACATAATGAGGAGAGAGAGAGAGCAAGGATAGTGGTGGTTGTTGGGAATATGAGCGGTTCATGGGTGGGGGGCTGCCACCTTGTATTCTTTTCGGTGTCTCTCTCGTACTGGAAGAAATACAAATGGCCTACAGATCCTAAACTCCACGTGTAAGCAGAAGCCTAACCGGTACGTACCTCATCCGTTTGAAAAGACTTCGGAAATGCTAAAAAACTGACATCAAATTTTTAGGCTTGAGGATGACAAATTTAGTTTGTGCAAGCATGGCAATTTCATGGAAAAAAAAAACAAACTAAGGCAGACTTACCATGCTCACCAACTAAAATTGCCATCATTCCCTAAAAAACTAAAATTGCCATCATCCCAACCTCCTCCGTCTCTCCGATCCCATTCGCTTGAGCGCTCCACGGAGGATCAGGGCGGAAAACATGGGAGGACTCCCGTGGTGGCTATCCACCACCGAGTGCACGCCGCAGCCGTCGTCGTCAGGCTCCCTCTCCGGCACCCTCGCCTTCATCTTCCTCTCGCTGTGCCCGCAGCGCGCGCTCCTCGGCGCCATCGACCTCCTCTTCCTCCTCGCCTCGCTCCTCCTTGTCCTCGTCACCCGCGGCGGCTCCGGCCGCGCGGGGCCTGAGCACGAGGCGCTGCTGCCGACGCCCACCGCGCCGTCACGGTCCATCACATGCGGTTATGCCGTCGCGCTCGGCGTGTCCGCGGTCTTCGCCGCGGCGTCCGCCGTCCTCCTCGCGATCGCGGCCTTCCTCCTGCCGCCCGCGGCGTGGCGCTACGCGGAGTCCGCCTTCCTCGCCGCCCACTGCGCCGCGCACGCCGTGGCCGCGTGGACCGTGGTCGCCGCTTCGCGGAAGCCGGCCGCCGCGCACCCTCCAAGGCACCTCCGCGTCTTCTGGATCGCAACCGCCCTCTGCGCCGCACTGTTCTCAGCCTCTGCGGGGATCCGCTGCGCCGGCGGCTCTCCGCTCTTCCCCGATGACGTCCTCGCCTTCGTCGGTCTCCTCCTCTCGCTGCCTCTTGCGTACATTGCCGTCACCACCACCTGCACGGCGCGCAATGAAGGGGACGAACAGGACCAAAACCCCAGTGCGGCCGCGGCGACGCCGTACGCCACCGCGTCGTTCCTCTCGCGCGCGACCTTCAGCTGGATCAGCCCGCTGGTCTCCAAGGGGCACGCCAATGGCTCCCTCGCCGCGGCCGGGGACGTGCCGCCGGTGTCGCCGGCCGACAGCGCCGAGGCGACGTACGCTCTGCTCGCGTCCAACTGGCCGGACGCGGCGCGGAAGTGGCGGAGCCCGGTGGGAGTCGCGCTCTGCCTTTCCTTCTGGCCGCAGCTCCTACTCACCGCCGCGCTCGGCCTCGTCCAGCTCGCGGCCATGTATGTCGGCCCCTCGCTCATCGACCGCTTCGTCGAGTTCATCCGCCTCGGGGGCACGCCGTGGGGGGGCCTCCGGCTAGTCCTCATTCTGCTCGTTGGCAAGGCGGTCCAGACGCTGGCGTCGCACCACTACAACTTCCAGGGCCAGCTCCTGTGTATGCGCATCCGCGGTGCGCTGCTCACGGCGCTGTACCGCAAGTCGCTGCGGCTGTCCGCCGGCGCGCGCAGGGTGCACGGCGCCGGCGGAATCGTGAACTACATGCAGGTGGACGCCTGGGTCGTATCCGGCGCCATGCACGGGCTGCATGACCTCTGGCTGATGCCGCTGCAGATCGCGGTGGCGCTGCTCCTCCTGTATAAGTACCTCGGCCCGGCCGTGCTCATGACGCTTGTCGTGATCGCCGTGGTCGCCGTGGTCACCGTGTTCGCCAACAAGCTCAACATGGGCTACCAGTTCAAGTTCGTCGAGGTCCGCGACAGCCGCGTCAAGGCCCTAACAGAGATGCTCAACCACATGCGCGTGATCAAGCTGCAGGCGTGGGAGCATACATTCGGCGAGAAGGTTCGGGAGTTCCGGCGGGCCGAGGTTGGGTGGCTGAAGAAGATGATATTCTTCGAGAGTGGCAGCACCGTGGTGTACTCCAGCGGGCCCGTCGCCATGGCCGCGCTCGTCTTCGGGACATACCTCGCCGCCAGAGGGGAGCTGGACGCCGGCAAGGTGTTCACGGCCACCGCCTTCTTCCGCATGCTCGTAGGGCCCATGAGCAGCTTCCCGCAGACGATCGCCATGTCCGTGCAGGCGTTCGTGTCGCTCGGCAGGCTGGACAAGTTCCTGTCAGACGCCGAAATCGACAGCGCCGGGGTGGAGCGTCCTGGCAGCAGCGGCTCCGGGGATGAGGTGGCCGTGAAGGTGCAAGACGGAGCGTTTGCATGGGACGTCGAGGGCGGTGAGGGCGAGGAGAAGGATGTCGGAGGGGAGGAGCCGGTGCTGAAAGGGATCGAGATGGAGGTGAGGAAGGGTGAGCTCGCGGCGGTGGTCGGCACCGTCGGCTCCGGCAAGTCGTCGCTGCTGTCGTGCATCATGGGAGAAATGCACAAGGTGTCCGGCAAGGTGAGTGTAGCACTTTTATTTGAAATGAACAACACCAGCAAACATTCAGGGTCCTTTGATTCAAAGGGTTTCTGAAGGAATTTTAAGGATTTCAATCCTCGGCTAAAATAAACAGGGCTTTTCCTAAGGGATTTTAAGGATTTTAATTCCTTAAGGAATTTGAAGGATTTGAAGGATTGAGGAATTCATACATTGACATTCCAGAGCTTTTCTAGTTTCTAGAATTAGGTCACCCACAATTTCTAGAAAACCAAAGCTTTTCTGTCTCTCGAATTAATCAGCTTAATTACTTTTCTGCCTCAGCAACATCTGTCTTATATTGTCTTCTGTCTTTGATATAGGTTAGCGTATGTGGGAGCACAGCCTGTGTCAGTCAGACAGCTTGGATCAGAAATGGAACCATTCAGGAGAACATCTTATTTGGACAGCCAATGCATCGAGAAAAGTACAGGGAAATCATACATGCTTGTTGCCTAGAAAAAGATCTAGAAATGATGGAGTTCGGCGACCAGACTGAAATCGGAGAGCGTGGGATCAACCTCAGTGGCGGCCAGAAACAGCGCATCCAGCTGGCTAGAGCAGTCTACCAAGATTGTGATGTATATCTTCTTGATGACATATTCAGTGCAGTCGATGCTCATACTGGCTCAGCTATCTTCAAGGTAAATCTTATTTTTCTTTATAGTAATGGACATTGGAAAACCTTCTAAACCAATGTATGTTATATATCTTATTATTATTTAGTTGGGTCTATCAAGTTTGTGCTAAGTACAGTGCTATGCTAGTATTTTAGCCAGTTATTAAGTACTCCTCCGTTCCAAAATACTCCCTCTGTAAACTAATATAAGAGTGTTTAGATCACTAAAGTAGTGATCTAAACGCTCTTATATTAGTTTACGGAGGGAGTAGAGTACAAAGTTGAGTCATCTATTTTGGAACGGAGGGAGTAGTACACTAACAGTTAGTCCTTTTCTGCAGGAATGTCTTAAGGGAATACTGAAGAGCAAGACTGTTTTGCTTGTTACTCACCAAGTGGATTTCTTACAAAATGTGGATACTATATTTGTAAGTTCCATTTTTCAACTCCGCGTATTGATTATGGAGAAAATAGAGTATACATATATTCTTGCTTCAGAAATGAATAAGCGAATCACTCGGAACAAATTGCAGAGCATCAGTAGCAATGTTTTCTTTTGGTTCAGTAAGTATGGAAAGAACAACTGTATTCTTCATACCTATGGTTACTAAAAAATTTCTTTCTATGTTCTTCAAATCTATTTAAGCTTACTTTAGTTGCTTTATTTGTCAACATATGACATACTTATGGTACTACGTGAAAGATAGCACCGTGATGTTACCGACAGATAACAGAGATGAAACTGTATTAACATTTTTTTAACACATACTGTATTAACTTGTGTTCGAACATGCAGGTAATGAAAAATGGTGGGATTATTCAGTCAGGGAACTACGGTCACTTACTAGATTCATGTCCAGAATTTTTAGCACTTGTGGCTGCTCACCACAGTTCTATGGAAGCATCTGGGGTGCAAGGTCACAATGTTCAGAACACTGAGAATTGCCGAGCCGCCACGGTATCACAAGAGACCCCTTCTGTTAACTCCAACTCCAGTAACGAAAACAGCGATGCAAATGCCGTTGCGCCGAGCAAAGAAGCAGGTTCGTCCAAGCTGATCCAGGAAGAGGAGAAGGAGAGTGGACGAGTAAGCTGGCATGTGTACAAGCTATACGTCACACAGGCTTGGGGCTGGTGGGGAGTTCTGCTCATTCTAGCTTTGTCTGTGCTGTCAGAGGGCTCCACAATGGCAAGTAACTACTGGATGTCATATGAAACATCAGGGGGCACCATATTTGATATCTCAAAGTTTCTTGGCGTCTATGTTTCGATAGTCGTTGTTTCGATTGTGTTTGAATTTATCGCCGTTCTTTTCCAAGCATTTTTGGGGCTTAAGTCAGCCCAGGCCTTTTTCAGCAAGATGTTGGACAGCATTCTGCGAGCTCCGATGTCATTTTTCGACACCACTCCTTCGGGCAGGATCCTAAGCCGGGTATGTCATATGAGGCCATAGATTTAGTTTGTTTACCGGCCATGTATACAGATGCAATCATGTGTGTATTAATTTTTCAGGCATCAGAGGACCAGACTAAAATAGACGTTTACCTTTTATTCTTTACGGGTGCCGGCATATCGATGTGCATTTCGGTGGCTAGCAGCATTGCCGTTACCTGTCAAGTAGCATGGCCATCAGTCATAGCAGTGCTTCCCCTACTGCTTCTTAACATTTGGTACCGGGTATAATCCAGATGCTACAATGCATCTTAGAGGACTCAACTAATTCTTCATATCACTAAACCTTATGTGAATAATGACAAAGTTTTCTTTTCTGACTTTTCTTAATGTTCCTCAGAATCGTTATATTGCAACATCCCGAGAGCTAACTCGCCTTCAAGGAGTAACAAAGGCACCGGTTATTGATCACCTCACCGAGTCCTTTTCGGGCTCTCCAATTATAAGGTGCTTCGGGAAAGAGGATGAATTTTGCCAAAAAAGCTTGGACATGATTGATTCGAATTTGCGCATGTCTTTCCATAATTATGCAGCAAGTAGGTGGTTTGGGTTTCGCCTGGAGCTAATCGGCACACTTGTGTTGTCTATAACTGCTTTTCTGATGATCAGTTTGCCTACCCATTTCATCAAGAAAGGTATTATTAGTCTCCATTAACTGAGTACTTATAGAATTGCATCTCATAAACTAGTTTCGTGCAACTGCTAGCAACTGGGCAAACTTTCTTAATTTTCCACCTTTCTGGGTCTGTTTATTTGTGAGTTGTGACCTTCAAATGCATTATGCCATTCCTTCATTGATATTTTACTGTTTCTAATGTAGAATTTGTCGGCATGTCTCTGTCCTACGGTCTTTCTCTCAACTCCTTGGTGTACCATGCAATTTCCATAAGCTGTATGATAGAAAATGATATGGTGTCTGTGGAGAGGGTGAATCAGTACAGTAGCCTTCCTTCTGAGGCAGCAGGGGCATTGGCAGATTGTCTGCGTCCCTCGCGAAATTGGCTCCGACGGGGAGACATTGAAATAAAGGATCTAGAGGTCAGCGATTCTTCTTTTCTCTTGTTAATTCTTCCTTTCGGCAATCTTCTTTTTGTAAACTACTATTCTCTAGGTGAGTGACAGAAATGAGCCACAAAATGCTGTTGTTTTCAGGTCAGATATAGACCAAACACACCTCTAATCTTGAAAGGCATTACGATAAGCATCCGCAGCGGAGAGAAGATTGGCGTTGTGGGAAGGACCGGCAGTGGCAAGTCAACTTTGATCCAGGCGTTGTTCAGGCTTGTGGAGCCAGTGAAAGGCCAGATCATCGTCGACGGAGTCGACATTTGCACTCTGGGCCTTCATGACCTGAGGTCTCGCTTCGGTGTCATTCCTCAGGAGCCTGCGCTCTTCGAAGGAACCGTGAGAAGCAACATTGACCCAATTGGGCAGTACTCCGAGGCTGAGATATGGCAGGTAACAGGATATAGCCCTTGTGTGTAATATATGAACTTCAGTGCTCTATGATATGAGTAATTCATTGTTTCTGTTGGTCAATGCTCCTTTATTTAATATAAGAAGTTTCGACACTGTCATTTTTGACACTATGACAGTGTCAAAAAACGTCTTATATTATGTTACTGAGGGAGTAATATATAAGTTGGACTTCTTTACTTGTTGATGTTACCTTGCATCAATTTTATTAAAATGGATGTGTGCATGCATCTTCTTGATTCAGAGGCCGGGGATTTAATTTTAACCTCGTTTTCAAAAAAGATAAAAGAAAAAATGCTAGAGACTGCTCTACCTTCTGTTTCAAATTAATATATTTGTTTCTATATACAGGCCCTTGAGCGTTGCCAGCTGAAAGACACAGTAGCTGCAAAGCCTGAGAAGCTTGATGCACAAGGTATATATGTTTATCATATGGGAATCTTGATCCTATGTAGAATCATGACTAAGTGATACATTGCAAAATGGCAGTCCAGGCTTTATAATCTTTAGGCCTGATCCTATAATTAATAATCCTGTGGTCCTGATCTTGGAATACACAAATTCAGTCCTTGCTTAAGCACAAGTTTGTTTAATAATTAAAGATATTACGACAGAGAAGTAAATGACATTGTTTGTAGAGATTATTACCGCACAAGCTTCATGGTTTTCTGCGCAATCTAGGCATTCATTTCATATTCTTTGGTGACATTAGTCAAATACTTGTTGCATGTTTATTTGTAGTTGCGGACATGGGTGAGAACTGGAGCGTGGGGCAACGCCAGCTCCTGTGCTTGGGCCGTGTCATACTGAAGCGCAGCCGGGTGCTGTTCATGGACGAGGCCACCGCCTCCGTCGACTCCCAGACCGACGCGGCCATCCAGAGGATCATCCGGGAGGAGTTCCGGGAGTGCACTGTCATCAGCATTGCTCATCGTGTCCCGACGGTCATGGACAGCGACAGAGTTCTGGTGCTGGATGCCGGTAGGCTGCGCCGCTCTTCTTTTACACGAATCATACTGTGTGTTTCTCATGTCTTTCAGACAAGAAGTGAACTGCTAGTCTGTTTGAATTCAGTATGTATTTTATTATCATTGTTTCAGGTTTAGTCAAAGAATTTGATACTCCATCCAAGCTGATGGGAAGGCCATCAGTTTTCGGGGCGATGGTTCAGGAGTACTCAAGCCGCTCGTCACAGGCAACCTAGATCAAGTTTCAAGATGAAAAAGGTTTAGAAAAACAAGTAGTCGTAGGAAAAGATGGATTCTAGAGTGAAATCTGTAAAGTATGCAGCCATAGGACAATGAGCATATCTGAGTCCAGCATGCCTAACAGATATTGAGGACATCTCTGAACTTCTCCAGTCTCTACAGTTTGTGCATCGCTGGCAGCCATGTTCGGCGCTCCAAAATCAAGACCCGGGGCTCGAGGCCACTTTTAGCCATCGCTCAAACGTGTTGCTTTTCCGGTTGCGTGAGGTCTCGGGGAAGAAAATAGGACCAGTGGCTGTAAGTTTTTAGGTAGGCTTGGCTGCCGTTCGGCATGAGGCTTCAATCTTGTTGTGTTTTTTCACTTTTTGAGAAAAGAGGGCCCTCCCCTCTCTTATTTCATTTAACAGAAAACCAGGGTCTTTGATTACAAACTAGAGTACCAGATTACCTACTAATAGAAAGCAACTGAGGATTCCACGAGGTTCAACCAGCACAAAATAAGGAACCTCATACAGCTAACCAGAGCATAACAAACGTATACATGTTCTTGAAATGAAGCTGGAGTAATCGTCATCCTTAGCAGCTAGCTGCAAACTGAAGCCGTGAAGCTCTCATTTGCTATTTGCTCGATTAGTTTTGTTCCCCACATCAGCTCCCCTTGATTTCCCGGTTTTTGCCGCAGAATCGTCTGGGAATTAAACCGAAAACATAATTGGTGAATCAAGGTAGAAGGACAATTAACTCTCGTGTACAAATATCATTTCGATTTCTCCAGATAGTCCAAAAAAATAACAGCCATACCATAGAGACTAGATGCTTATAAACTTCCGGAAAAAAATTAGCCATGCTCCAAAACAATTATTAAGATCAGTAGGAATATTATTCGGACTACAAGCACACTGTATCAAACTCTAGATAAGTCTTTATAGAGGGCAAGAGAAAAAAAAATGGTGGTCCACAGTTTCGTCTTGTCCACATAAAGGACGAGCCTTGCTACTTGTCCATCCCCTTTTCAACAGGTTATCTTTGTAAACACACTATTTTTCTACAATAACTATAAGAACACTCTAATCTTGGGAGGTATTTAACTTCCCACATAAACGTGTGTGGAAAGTTACTATCATTGATCCAATTTTTGATAGGGATTTGACAGAAAACTTACCATCAGCAGTAAGCATCCCATCTAACATTATCTCTATGATCAGATAACGCTATTTCATCACATTCTTCCTTCAATTCATTCCGCATCTCCAAAGAATCCTCCGGTAGTGTTCTTCTAAAATTGATTATATCCCACCCTTTTTCAAACTTAGTGGCAACAAAAATGTTCCTATCAAAACAAATATTATATGAACTAGCATGAGACTTACATAAAGGTCTATAACCTAGCCACCAATCCTCCCAAAACCTGGTATTTTTACCATCTCTTATAATCTTCTTACGTTCTGATGGAATCTCCAGATTTATGGTTAATGTCTAACAGGCATTTACCATTAATATCTTTACTATTAAAAGGAAGTTTGCGCTCATGATGCTAGCTTTGGTGTTTGTGCGTTCGTCTCTCGTCCCTCCTCCCAAAACCACGGTTTGCATTGGCTCAATCAACTCAAATGAAATCTTCCCAAAACTTCAACTAAATCAAAACATTTCTAGCTTGTCCTATCCATACCCAAATCCAATCAAATTATAACAAACCTCAACGAAATCAAAACATTCCTTGCCTTTCCTATCCATACTCAAGTCAAATCAAATCTTACCAAGATCTAGAATATGGTGGATGCAAGGTATATGTAGGTTGGTGTTGAACCACTAGAATATGTATGCCCCCTATGGTACACACAATCAATAAACCTCTATGTATTAAAGATTACTGCCTGCCAGAGACCCTGCTCGGTCTTAAATTTCCAAAACCATTTAGGCAACATAGCTTTAATCATATGTTACAAATTTTAAATGCATACTTGTTTTTTTTGGCTTGGCAAACAGTGCCCCAATTAACCAAGTGATTTTTTTCATCCTCTTGTCAGACCATCGTAGGGTTATGTGACAGGAACTTAATACTTGATTTTATCGTCAATTGAAGATCACATGCATAATCTTTTGCTAGTTCATGTGCAATCCTGCTGGCGATAATTTAGTCATATATGAATTAGTAGACGATCATGACTCTGACATCTTTTCACGTTTGTACAAAATCCAAGTCATGGTTTGCTCTATTTTGGCCGACATTTGGCAGGTCAAATACTTAATGATGAAAAAAAACTTGGTGTAAACTTTGCTGAGTGTTTTTATGGAATACCCAACAAAGCGGACAAGTGGCAGCTCCTGATAAGCTATGGCATGATTTTGCCGAGTGCCTGGCACATGATACTTACTTGAAAAAAGCAGCCACGTGTCACTACCTGATGATTTCTGGCAACTCCCATATCCCAAGGTTTGCCGAGTGTCGGGGTGGATGGCACTCAGCAAGGTGACCATGTGGTACCCTCTGGAAGCCCCTCCAGCGCCTATGACTAGCCCTTTAGCCGATTGCCTGGTTGGCTGCACTCGACATATCCCTCTTTGCCAACTTTCTTGTAGTTGGCACTCAGCAAAGTATGGACACTTGACACTAGTGATCTCTTCTCCGTGTTGTTCATACACCTATTTGCCGAGTACCCGATTGCTGACACTCGGTAAAAAAACACTCAAAAAGATGGCTTTGCCGGTCCTAGCACTACCATGTGTTGTTTGCCCGAGTGTAACACTCGGCAAATATTGGATGAGTATTTACCACCTTTTGCCTTCAATTCCGGCAGTCTTCACTATCATCCACATATAGCCCCTCCATTTTTATTTACTTTGCATATTAGCTTTGTCCGAAGTGAGACTTTATAGAGTTGGACCAAATTTATAGAAAACAATATGAACATTTATAATAAAAAATAGAGTGGTTGTGAAAATATATTCAATAATGATGAATCAAATAGTATCGATTTGGTATTGTATTCTTCTATAAAATTGGTCAACATTTACAAAGTTTGACTCCAGACAGGGTAATATGTGGACTAAATAAAAATGGAGTATCAGACTCTAACCAAATTTGTCAATAACCATTGGGATGCATTCAATCAGTTTGTCATAATGCTTGGGCAAGTAGAGCAACTTACAAAAGGATCTCTAGTTTTCCATAGCTGACTATTTTCGTGTATGCACTGCACATTGCAGCCTGCCAAAGGTAGTGCTTGTAGAGGGAAGTCCCCAAAACCAAGAAAATTTAACTAATTAACCTGGAGCTCTGAGTTTTTGTTGGTCTGTGTATGGAAATGGCACCTCGCTTATTTCCTGTCGCGTGGAAGAAGTTTGTCGTGAGGATTTTTGTTTACACTTATGCCATAAACTACTTTAGGTGGCCTAATCTATCCTACAATGGTGAATGATGTAGCGCCTTTAGGCACTGGTACTGCCTGTTTCGCATGAAGGAAGTTGTACCACTTTCTTTTCTCTACCATCACAGATATTCGTGAGTAGACATTTTCTACCATGCTCATTCACCTCTTTGTTCATGTAAACCATTGGCATATAATTGTACAGTTGAATATGCATTGATTTAGTATACATTATTTCATTCCATGGTGACAATTGTTGTTTAAATAGTGAAGTGTGAGCTTTTGAGAGCATCTAATACATCAATCACACATGTGTGGTATTCTTTTCCGTAGAAGTTCCTAGTTTTTGTGGACTTGATACCTTGTGGTAGACTTTTAGTGTACTTGCTATCTTGCGGAATAGACTTATGATTTCTTCATCTTGTGCCCTACACATACATTCAGAATTCAAATATATTCATAAATGTGCATGTGGTAGGAGGATATATCATGATGAATAGCTATTACGAGGTTTCTTATATTGCTGGAATAACATTTTTGCTATATAAATAACTTGAGATATTTTTTACTTCCATAGCGTTTGATGATAACTCTGATTAAATAGTTTTCGTAGTTTATTTATTTTTTACCGTTTCACATGTGGAGATACTGGTAGCTCTCGGTGCCTCTCCAAGTTCTATACTGCTTTCTGGGTTGGGCTTCAACTGGATGCTTGAACCCTTGCTAATAACAAGGACGCGATATCTAGATCCTAAAGACGATGTGATGAATGGGTTGGATGGCTCTTGAGTCACCATGACTTATCTCCGTCGGCGACCGATTTTCTGGATCCATTCTTGCTCCCGACACTCACTTCGGGTCTTTAACTGAAATTCTCAACTATGGCCACCAAACTACCACGCCTACCCCGACACTAGCACCAACTCAGAAAATTAATAATGATGCCAGTGATTCACATTGTCGACAATCCGAGTTTGTAAGGTTCGGGTTGTTAGAATTCTATTTTGTTGTGTGTCGTCGATGGGTAACTTGTTTGCTAATGTACTGACCTAAATAACATATTTATGCCAAATATTTTTATTTATTTAAAAATTATTTTGTCGACATATGGTCAACAATACATTTTTTTTGTCTGGAGTGACTATGGCTTAGGGCCAGTTCTTTTGCAGCTTATTTCGGCTTATTGTGAAAATAAGCCAAAAGCCCAAAAGAACTCATTTTAGGAGTGGAGCTTAACTTATTTCCACAGCCCTTCTCTTCACAATGGAAAAAAGTTGGGGGTATGGCAGCTTCCCGCAGCTTTTCGCGGCAATCACTTAAAAACGAAACGGTATTTTCCTTTGCCCTCGCACTTCAACACAATTATGGAGGAAATGCCACCGCGCCCCTCAGTGTACCAGCCCCGAAGGAAAATTGCTCGCAATGCCCCGCGCCCCTGTCGTCCCTCTCCTCCTGCGGTTAGGGTTTCCCCGCTGCTACCGCCTCCAGCCGCCGCCGGTGGCCCCGCCTCAAGCTGCCGCCAGTTGGCCGCGCCTCAAGCCGCCGCCCGCTGGCCGCGCCTCAAGCCACCGCTGCCAGACCCGCCTCAACCTCAAGCCGCCGCCACCGACCCCTTTGTCAAGCAGGACGGCTGCCCGCCTCCAGCGCCCGTGGACGTCGGCTTCCGAGCTCGACTGGATGGGCGCCGACCCCCTTCTCCGTCGAGATCGACGGCGGCTGCTCCTCCCCGGTGCCCCGCTCAGCCCCACTCTCCTTCCATGGCTGAGACGCCCCTTGGTTCGTCGCCGTCGTCATCAACGCACTGCCTTGACGCCCGGCACCTGCACTTCTCTGGACGCCATTTCAAATTCTATTTCAGAGATGCATATGAATTTTGCTGACATATCTTCAGGAAGTGCAGTGCTCATGTGCACCTTAGGTTTTAGTCATGTCCAAGTTTCTATCTGTTGTGAAAAAAGGATGAATGTTGCTAGTGAATGTTCAGAAATTTGTATGCAAACACTAGCATTTTGATTGTTGTTTGGTTTGGTCCTACTATACCTTTTGCAAGTGTAAGAGAGTATGAATAAAGTTGTCCAAGTGCTGCTACAATTCACAGAACTGCAGTTAAATGTCATACAGTTACATTTTAGGGGTGTTGTAGACTTTTCATCGGAGAACCCAGAACATAAGCTTGGACAAAAGAACTGGATGGCTTATGCTAGGGGGCTTATTTCCATTGCAGCTTATCAATGACTTGTTTCCACCGCAGCTTATGCATAAGCCACACCTCAAAAGAACTGGGCCTTAGTTGACTAGATATAGTTTATTAGAGAAAATGATTATATATAGTTTTTCTAAGTTAACACTTGATTCGCAAACATACTTGTTTTAAATATTTTCTTTCATTAAGGTGACATTGAATTCTTTGACTTTGAAAATATTACCTCAAAATAATCTTTAGTTTAACTTACTGTTTCTAGATCAAAGAAAACAAAAGAAAAAATTGCATGGCTCCGCGTATTAACTTCATGTGTTTTAATGAATAGTAGTATATGTAGGTGTTTTCATTTGTTCTGTTATTGTTAAATATCTTCACATGGATGTACAATCTAACAAATATCTTGATAGGAATTCTCAAAGTGCATAGTTTTCTATCTTATGTGCAGTGAATAGAAGAATTTAGATTATGTAGTATTTCTACTAGGGATTTGTCCTCGAACTGCTGGCTTTCCTTGCTTACTAGTTTTTTCATCACCATGTATTTTTTCACATTCCTAGGTCCAACAATATGATAACATAATTTATTGGTGCGTACATTGTACTTTGTGTGAAACATGATGCATAGTGAACCAAAGTGCTTCTTCTCTCATCAAGAGATACAAGAAGACACTCATATGTTCCTAAAGTGTGTCAGCAATGAATAATGTTCTTATGATATTTCCATCTATGTCATCTATCTATTATATACTAAAATCATAATGCAAGGAAAAAATAGAGAAATAATTTAGAAATTGTTGTGTGGTTGGCTTCTAGTATGAGCGCATAGTATGGCGGTCCCGTTTGTAACATGTATCTCACAGCTGTTAATCTTGGTCTTGTCTTGAATGGTCAGTTATTTGGCCTAGTCTTAGGCTTGTAGTTATTATTCGTTCTATCAATGCATCAAGAGTTTGAGAAACAAGCTTTGCATTTTCTAGAGAAAGATAACTGGCAAGTATCCACCATAACGACAACCTGATTCTTCCATGATTCTTTTAGTAAGAGCTTAGCCAATCATCAAGTAGTCCACCTCAGTTCAAATGGCTATGGAAAAGAACCTATCAACTCAAACACAAAGTGTTCTTTTGGTTCCTACTCAGTGATATAGTGACGCCGAAAAAAAATTGAGTGGGAAAAGCAAACATCTGCATTGCTATATCTATGTTTCTACCAAAAGAACATGCTGAAAAAACATCAATTCACTTGGGACTGTTTTTGCTCAACAATATTGGGGCCTTCTATGGCTTCAAGCAATAGCGGTATCTCTCATCTTGATTAAATCATCATCTTTAGGGATACTCCCAGTGTACCTTGCTTAATAGAAATCATTGGCAGTGGTAGCTTGGAGCATATGGAAAACCCCAATGTTGAAAGAAAAGTTTGTAATTTTATCTTTTCATTCCTCAGCTCTTACGAAAGTTTATAAATGGTCCCTCAACTCCAAAACCAGAAAAACATAGTCCCTCAACTTTAAAACTAAATAAGTTTAGTCCATCATGCCCTTCGGGTGGTTTTCGTACGACATGAACTGTAAATTCGAAAAAAATAGCAAAGAAGATGCATTTTTTTGCATCGAAATGCTCGGGTGTGCAACATGCGTGCAATTTTTTGTGGTGTTTGGACATTCGAGGAGCTTGTGGTAGAAAATATTGAGGAACCCTAGGGTGAACAGTAAATTCAAAAAAATGTAGTAAAATGATTCAAAAAAAGATGTGAATTTCTTTTGGCATCCAAGATTCTTGGGTGCGCAAGGTGTGTGAAAACTTTCATGGTGTTTCTAAATTGTAAGAGCCCATGGCAAAAAAACAAAATTTGGCTCAGAAAGAAACTTTGAAAAAGTGCACTATGTTGTTTCTTTATTTCTCTCGGATGCCATTTAATCACAAAACAATTCACACACCTTGCGCTCCCAAGAATAATGCCAAAATATTCTGGTCACCCTAGGGAAGATTTCCTCTACTTTTTTCCCACAAGCGCCTCAAACATCCAAACACCACGGAAATTTGCACACATCTTGCACACGCGAGTATCTTTGATGTCAATAAAATTCAGATTTTTTTTATTTGTTGCTATTGTTTTTAACTTATTCTTCATCGATTTACTGTTCACATCAGATGGAAACCGCCCGAAGCAGCACGAGGGATTATACTTGTACGGTTTTGAAAGCTGAGGGACTAAGGTTTTCTGGTTTTGGAGTTGATGGAACATTTCCAAACTTTTGGAAGAGTTGATGGACGGAAAAATTACTTTTCCACTTCTTTTTTGATTTGCACAAACCCCTTTTTAATTAATGCAAATACAATAGGCAATTCTCCCACTGGTTACCTTAATAGACAGAATGTCCACGTCGCAATAATTTGCTTCTCAGCGCCATGTGGGGACAACGATTTGATGCAATTTCTTGAAATTAACACAATTTAACAATGTGACACTCTTGATTATTTTATATAGGAAGCAATATTCCATCTCGATTCATCAATCATCCTTTTGTTGGGCGTGTAAATCGATCTAGTCCCATGTATTATCCATATCGAAGTCAGTCAACGTATGTCCACACACATATCGCATGTGGCAAGAGCGGAAGGACCACATTGAAATCTATGGGAGACGTTTGGTACGGACTAAAAAGGTAACATTAAGTTGGAAAATGACTTCAGGACCAGACATATTAGCGCGTTGTGTTCTTTTGTAGAAAGAGGCAAGGCTCAGGCTCAGAGCAAACTAAGTTTTTTAGGACTTCTTTGATTCAAATGATCTTCATAGGATATGGATCCTTAGAAATTGTTTCGAAGGATTGCTTTGCACACTATTTTGAAGGGTACAATTTCTTTGTTTTCTCATGGGTAGCAAATACTTTGATTAAAAGTTCTCGTGATTTTCTAGTCCTATAAAAGAGGACATGCCACTCCAATCCTATGTTTTTTTATGTTCCTACGTTTTGGAAATTAGGCCCCAAATTATTTTACGTAAGGCAATGCTCAGCAGAATCCGTCATCTCTCTCCCAGACTGGAGAGCTCACGCACCAAAACGAAATCTATAGCCGGCAAGCTGCGTCCATCGTCTCCATCATGCAGTGTGTAAGCGCTCCTTTTTGACTGGGCAATGGAAATGGTCAGTCTCCATGCACATGAGCATGCACGTCCCTCTCCTTGGACGCAGAATTCCAGCTATATTCCTCCTTACTCTTCTGGTCCATCCACGTTGCACCGTATACCTCAAAGGCTACATAACTCCTTCATAGTTCCGAAGACCAGCGGCGAAAAGTTGCAGTACTAACTGCATATATTGAGAGATCTGTGTATGATGTTTATGTAGCAACCAAAATTGGACCACTCATTTGTAATTTGTGGCCAACGTCTATCAATAACAAAAGTATGAGTAACCACGTCACAGCCATGACCGAAATCTCACACTCTAAGAGTCAATGGCGAATAGACTCTCGTTGTATGTCCCAGAAGGTAGTGAGGTTGTCTCTGCTCTAGTCAGCAATTTTTTGTTGCATTAAGGAAAATGAAGGTCCCCTGCAAAAAGAAAAAACAAACAACATGAAAGACATATTCACTTACTATGTGTTTTCCAACTCACCTCCTTCCACTAAGCCGAAGCAAGCAAACACATCCCATGTGAATGATAGCCTAAGTCATGATTATTATGTCATTATGCTTTCTAACTTATTTTAAAAATAATTCATACTCTAATGCTTGTACTCGAGATACTTCTAGAAGGAGGTCAACAATCTCTGAGCTCACGATGATCGAAACAAAGTTGTAAGAGCAATCGTCACTTCACCTTCACATATGACCCTTTCCCTCTCGAAATTTATATTCTTCCTCGGAGATGGTCTGGTTTCAAATAAGAAGTGTACGTCACAACTTTCGAAAAATCTTCTCAATTTTTTATCATGACATATTAATGCCATATGATAACACCATACCAAATTGCATGTTTTTTCATACTTTGTTTGCATTTTTTAAAATTAAAAACCAATAACCTCCATGTTCAAAGTCGAGTGTTGGCAACCTAAGGTTTGGAATTCATTTCCTTTTCTTGGATAAGGCCTAAACATGGACTCAAGAATAGAAATACGGTTTTCCAAACTAGTTTTACTATCTTTTCATGCACATGTACTTCAAATATTAGTTATATGCACTAAAAGACTTCAATATACTATCAAACAAACACCGAAAAATGCCAGATTTTGACATGAAAAATAGTACCGACATGCTACTCATTGTTAAAGCGTCGATCCCAAAATGGTGTTTTCTAATAAGGTGATTGTCGGTGTCAAAACCGGCGGATCTTGGGTAGGGGGTCCCGAACTGTGCGTCTAAGGTCGATGGTAATAGGAGGCGGGGGACACGATGTTTACCCAGGTTCGGGCCCTCTCTATCGAGGTAATACCCTACTTCCTGCTAGATTGATCTTGATGAATATGAGTATTACAAGAGTTGATCTACCACGAGATCGTAATGGCTAAACCCTAGAAGTCTAGCGTATGAGGATTATGATTCTGCCTCTACGGACTAAGCCCTCTGGTTTATATAGACACCGGAGGGGACTAGGGTTGTACAAAGTCGGTTACAGAGAAAGGAATCTTCATATCCGGTCGCTAAGCTTGCCTTCCACGCCAAGGAGGGTCCCATGCGGACACGGGAGAGAGTCTTTGGTCTTGTATCTTCATAGCCCAACAGTCTGGCCCAGGTAACATAGTCCGGCTGTCCGAGGACCCCTTAATCCAGGACTCCCTCAGTAGCCCCTGAACCAGGCTATAATGACGAGATGTCCGGCCCGCAGATTGTCTTCGGCATTACAAGGTGTGTTCCTCCTCCGAATACTCCAAATCTTCCTTCGAACACAGGAAACGTGTCCGGCTGTGCAAAACAAATACCACACACAACCGTAGAGAGTATAATACATCACGAGTTCAATCTGTTGACAACTTTTTGTAGCATGACATCACGTTAACGCCCGGTTATTATTCAAACCATTTTTAGCCCACCGATCCATACCTCGAGATGCGGTTTCATTGGCATGTCTTGTCAAAGCAGAGATCGTGTCCCCTTATTGCGGGATTCTCATCAATACGGGTACACTACTAGGGAAAACCCTAGTAGTAGCACGGGTTTTGAGGCTAGCAGGAGCGCGGGAGGCTGCACTACTAATAAGGCGCTACAGCTAATTGTTAGTAGTAGCGCCGTCCGCACCCACGCTACTACTGTTGATGATATCAGCAGCGTTTTTCTGGAATGCGCTACTTTTAGTTAGCTGTAGCGATTTCCCAGTCCCTCGCTACTGCTATATCTTTCATCATTTCCCCCCGCTTCCTACCCCTTTCTTTTCAATAAACTGCAATTTTTAGATACTAGGTACTACTAGATATCAAATTCATAAACCATTATAAGTACTAGGTAGTACTCCATTCCAAATTACTTGTCGTGGTTTTAGTTCAAACCACGGCAAGTGATTTGGAATGAAGGGAGTACTAGATAACAATTTCATGTATAGTCAACATGCATCCTCAAGCAATACAAGGTCATATCAATGACGATCATCATATGTAGTTCTAGATGATATCGACGACGATCATCATATGTAGTTCTAGATGATATAGCCACACACACATATGTAGTTCTAGATGATATCGAAGACGATCATCATCCTCAAGCCTGGGCGGTGGGTGTTCCTGATAGTAATTAGGATGGTTTGTCCAACACGAAGATTTTTGCCATCGAGGAATCTCTTCCACCCAACTGAGTTTAAGTGTGTGCGACCGTTCCTGTCCACGCGGTAAGTACAGGTTGTGACGGGGCCCCTTGCGGTTAGGCGTAGTCCAATTGAGCCTTCTTCATCAGGCTCGATACCATAACTCACAGATTGGCTCTTTGCCAATTTCTGAATAAGAAAAACATATCAATTAATAAATAGCCTCGCACATACTCTTGCAAATAGGTATACATGGATTATCTATACTATTAATAGTTCCTTAGATTGTACACTCTAATAAGCATGTGATCGAACTCTACACTAAATCATGTCATCGACTAGATTCCACACAACATATCATTGGACTCTACACTAAGCATATCATCGGATAATTTGCATTTGTAAGTATAACATACCATATCATGTCGATCGACCATGGTACTTGTCAGGCGGGTCACGAATGGCACCCCGACAAAGTCAGCACATGGCGGAATTATGTCCCATAGGTTGCACACCTCCTCCTCGTCAGTCTCATTCTTTGAGCTACGATGGCTTCATGAAGTGGGTCCTCATCATCTTCATCGAGTGGGTCCTCATTATCTTCATCATCTTCATCATCTTCATCATCTTCCACCAGCACTACTAGGAAAAGGCTTATACATAGAAGTTTACCAGTAACGTGTGTTTTGGACACCACGCTATTGATAAGTACCAGTAGCGTGTGTTACAAACAACGCTACTGGTACAACTTAGCAGCAGCGTTGGTTTCTTGGAGGCATGCTACTGGTAAGTGAGCCACACCACACCTCCCAACCAAAACATAGTAGCAGCGTTGGCACCCTAACACGCGCTACTGTTAAGAAAATAGCAGTAGCGTGTGTCCACAAAAACGCGCTACTGCTACTTCTTCTATGTGTAATCTTTACCAGTAGCGTGTTTTTTTGGCAAGCGCTATAGCTAGTTTTATGTATCAGTAGATATTTTGGCTGGCACACATAGCAGTAGCGCACTTTGGTAGCCCGCGCTACTGCTATGGTCGCCAGCCAAAATATCTACCACCTTCCCCCTCTTCTTCCTCCCCCTTTCTTTCTCCCCCTCCCTCTTGCACTTGCTTGTTCTTCAATGCTTCCCCTCTTCTTTGCCCCTCCTCCCCCCTCCATTAATGCCCTCCCTCCTTTATCTTCCTTGTTTTTGCCCCTCCTCCCCTTCTCTTCTTTGCCCCTCCACCACCCCCTCCATTAATGCCCTCCCTCCTTCCTTTTCCT
>NC_041383.1:40180330-40199107 GCF_002162155.2 Triticum dicoccoides
CCCTCTCATAGCTCTCTCTTTCTCTCTCCCCCTAGCTAGTTGGAGCTATATTTATGTAGGTACCTCACTATCTAGAGCTACTAGCTAATTATAAGAAGGTGCTCGATATCCCTCTCGACAAATAGGTGAGCAAAAAAAGAGCTGTGCAAGAATGGAAATATGTGTGTTTGCGATTAGGACTGAAACTATGTGCGATATGAATATACCGAATTGTGTGTGGCATGTGAGTGACATGAGTTGCCTATGTTTTTCCGAATCTTCGATTCAATTCCGTTTTGGCGAATTTCGGGCATGCAAACTCAATATGTCCTATTTTTAGGGAAGGTCATGCCGAATTTTTGTATGAATTTGATCCATGCATGCATATATATGTGGTTATAATATTTGCTCCACCCGCAGGTGATCATGAAGGTCAATGGAAGGATGGTGGAAAGATACTGGCAATCCGCTGTGGATGACATGTATGAAAAAAGACTGAGGGATGCTTTATGTCTGTGTCGAAAATGCAAAGGAAGAGTCAGGCTCGACCCCTTTAAGGGTGGTAAATTCAAGGCACACCTGCTCATGCATGGCCATACTCGGTGGATAAGTGAAGATGATGATGATGATGATGATGATGATGATGAGGACGTCGACGGGGCAGGAAATAATGACATGGGGCCACCAGACGAAGAGATGACCGATTATGTGCCTGAAGAGGAAGACAGCCTCGGAAACGTTGATGGCGAAGAGGCAGTTCAAGGTGGAGAAGACACCGACACGCCACCGTCTTCGTCGCTACTAAGTTCAGCCATACGGGACCCGCATGTTCGAGACCTGCTTCGCAAGAAGACGACTAGCGACAGAGCTGCTTCTAGAGAGGAGGCCAAACTGGCGCAACTGGAGGTAGACTCGATGACTCCTTTGTATGATGGTTGCAATCATCCCGAGGTGACCCGCTTGAGTTTCACACTAGAACTTCTAAAGATGAAGGCAAAAAACAAATGGACAGATACAAGCCTGGATGAGCTTCTGAAGTACCTAAAGAAGGTTCTTCCCACGGGAAGCCTGTGTCCTACTAGTGTCGAGGAGGCAAAGAAAATCATGTGCCCTCTTGATCTGCCACATATTAGATATCACGCATGCATCAATGATTGCATCATATATCGGAACGAGCACGCGGAAAAAACCATCTGTCCAAAGTGCAATGCTTCATGATATAAAAAGGCCGGAAAGAAAGCTCCATAGAAAGCTGTATGGTACTTTCCGATCACTCCGTGTCTACAGCGGTATTTCGTAGATCCTAAGGAAGCAAAGCTTATGCGCTGGCACGCGGAGAGGGTGAAGCCAGATGACGGAGATGAACCGAAGCTGAGACACCTCGCAGATGCTAGCCAGTGGAGAGCATTAAATGCTGAATTTGAATTTTCCGCAAATGATCCAAAAAACATCGTGCTTGGCGCTAGTAGTGATGGCATGAATCCATTTGGCAACCAGAACACCAATCATAGCATATGGCCCGTGTTTGTATGGATGTACAACCTCCCCCCTGGTTGTGCATGAAGAAAAAATACATACACATGGCTATGCTTATTCAAGGGCCGAGACAACCGGGAAATGATATAAATCTGTATCTCGGGTTACTGAAAGAGGAGTTACAGACCTTATGGACAACGCCTTCCAAGACATGGGATGCAAGCAAAGGAGAGTATTTCTACATGAGAGCCGCGCTGATCACGACGGTGCAGGACTATCTCGGTTATGGCTATCTCTCCGGCCAGGTGTGCCACGAATATTGCGGATGCACGAGGTGCATGGATGACACAACTTCTCTGTAGCTATCGAAAGATGGAGGGTCTTCAAAAATCGTGTACATGGGGCATCGAAGATGGCTCGAGAAGGATGACCCATGGAGAAAGTGTGGAGATCTATTCAATGGTAAGGCTGAGCATCGAGGTCCTCCATGTAAGCATAGCGGTGCAGAAATATAAGAGTTATCGAAGAACTGGGAAGAGTGCCCCTCATCGGGAAAGACGAAGAAAAAGGCGCCGGAGCCCCTGATGAAGATATGGAAGACGAGATCTATTTTCTGTGACTTGGAATACTAGCCCATACTCGACACACCTCATAGCCTGGATCAAATGCATATCACAAAAAATATCCTTGAGAGTTTGCTTGGAACATTGATGAACATGCCGAAGAGGACCAAGGATGGGCCGAAGGCAAGAAAAGACTTGGAATTTTTGAAAATCAGGATAGATCTCCAAATGCCCGGTAAAAGGTCGTCAGAGGAGACCAAGACGAAGACGGAGACAGAATATAGGGGAAAAAGTAAACAAGAAGGAAGAACAATATTGCCCCCCTCTTGCTTCACCTTAGATCCGAAGGAGGTCGATCGATCAATTGTTCAAGTGCCTTGCCGGAATCAAAGTTAGTTCCGGATACTCTGGGAAGATAAGCAGATATCTGGACACTAAGAAAAAAAGGTTCAGTGGGATGAAGTCTCACGACTGTCATGTGATGATAACACAGTTACTCCCGGTTGCACTTAGAGGGATTATGGACACACATGTGCGTGAGACGCTTACTGACCTATGCCACTTTTTTTATGCTATCTCTCGAAAGTCGATCAGTGTGAAGCAACTCCATAGGCTACAGGAAGAGATCGTTGTCATACTGAATGAGCTAGAGATGTACTTCCCACCCGCGTTCTTTGATATCATGGTGCATCTATGTGTCCACATCATGGACGACATCATCGACCTAGGGCCGACATTCCTGCGTAGCATGATGCCGTTCGATAGGATGAATGGGGTCATCAAAGGATTCGTTCGTAACATGTCCCGTCCAGATGGAAGCATAGCCCAGGGATATCTGACCAAAGAGTGCATCTCTTTCTGTGAGAGTTATCTAACCAAAGACCCAATTGTTGGTTTGCCCGTCAACAAGCACTGTGGAAGGCTCGAAGGTGAAGGTCACACCAACGGTCATAGGGATGTGAATGTGTTACGCTCGGGCCGACAAAATGACCTTGACAGGGCAAACTTAGTAGTGCTACAACACCTAGATGTGCTAGAAGATTTCGTGACACTGCACAAAGAGACCATCGCAAAGAAGTACCGTGACCGTGGGGTGCACAGGACGGACGCTGAAGTTATTAGAGAGCACAACTCCACTTTCTTGCATTGGTTCAAAGAGCGAGTTCTGGCTAATCCCCTGGAAGAGGGTTGTCCGAACGGAACACTCATATATGCCTTAGCACATGGCCCCTCTACCAACCTCACGACTTATCAAGCATACGTTATCAACGGATACACGTTCTACACGGAGGAGAAAGATATAAACAGTGACGACCAAAACTCAGGGGTGACGATGGAAGCCATGACCGGGAATGTAATTGAAAGATATTACGGAAGGGTCGAAGAGATATGGGAGCTTAACTACTATGGATTGCATAGCGCGACGATGTTCCGTGTCAGATGGGCTAAAAATGTACACAGAGAAAACTGACATTTCACTACCAAGTGTATACCCGACTCCGATGATAGCGGTACCGTCAACGCCATCGCCAAAAATGAGGCATGGGTACACGCTAAACATGTGACACAATGTTTCTTCATAACTGATCCGATCAATCCCAGCCGTGTTGTCATGAGGAGAAGCAAAAGGTGCATCGCCGGAATGGATGGAGTCGCCAACGAGGAAGACTATGACTAGTACGGTGATCCGATGAGGGAAGATGATGCTGATGACGATGAAACATATGTCAAAAGAAGAATGAAGACTACATTACCTACGAAAGATCGTAATCCCTGGAGAAGGAAAAGTCACGACCATGGGCTCAATTATTCGACAACGAACAAAAGAGGGAAGAAGATCAGTCTGAAGCATCGTCATCGCCCAAGCTGACAAACTAATCCCAAAGTTTGTGTGTGTCTAGCTATTTTGTATACCGCCGATAGCGGTCAAATGATGTAAGATATATTATACTATTTATTATCCAGAGGGTAACAGTGGTATTGCTCAAATGACAGACCAAATTAAAGGAAGTAAAGTGCAAAAGAAAGATAAGAAAAAAAGTGCAAATGAAAGAAAAAGAAAAAGAAAAAGAAAGTGTAAGTGCATCTAGTGCCACCCTTAGTTGGTTTTGGAGTATTGACGACAAAGTTGGTTGAGGGACTAATGCGTTTGTGAGAATTGCAGGATAACGCAGGTAGTGTCCCTCATTGATTCGGTTTACTTACCGGAGATGACCCCTAAAAATGTATGAAGACATTGAAGACAATGGTGGTATGTGAAGATATTCACATTGAAGACTATGACATGAGAAGACAATGAGTGAAGACTATGGAGTGCGAAGACTGAGTTGTTTCGTTGTTTCCTTTTCTTATTTGTTGAGTCATAGGAACCACCGTACTGTTAAGTGGGGTCCAAGTGAACAAAGTCAGAGTGACTGAAGTGATGCTCAACCCAAATCATATGTCTTCGAGCGAAGACAATGAGTGCAAATCTTATCTAGAGCCGGATGAGCCAGCTTTGCTTGTAGCCCAAGTAAAGTTGTTGTGTGTGTTTGAAATCTGACTGTTGGAACACGTGTCAGTTCCTTAGTGACCCAGGGTCATTTCGGACATATCAGGTCGGGTTGCCTTGTGGCTATAAGTATCCCACCCCCTACACCATAAATTGGTGGCTGCTCAGAGTTAGTTTACGGCTTTTGTTGTTTTGAGAGCAACCCACCTCGAAGCCTTTGAGACAGAAATCCTTGCGAGGACAAAGCCCAAACACCCAGAGCCAAAGAGTGTTATGCATCACTGAAGTCTTTTTGTCTGTGTGACCTGAAGACTTATTACACTTGAGGACTGTGTATCCTCCAGCCAGTTAGGCGTCACGTTCTGAGCATCCAAGAGTCATTGTGGATCGCCGGTGAACGAAGTCTGTGAAGGTTCGGAAGTCTACCTTGAAGACTTACCAGAGTGATTGGGCGAGGACTGTGTGTCCTTAGCTCAAGGGGAATAAGGTGAAGACATGGTCTTCTGAGTTGAATCTCAGCCTCCCTAACCAGACGTATAGTTGTCACAGCAACTGGAACTTGTCCAACAAATCTTGTGTCTTCAACAAGTGACTGGTTCTATCCCTTCCCTCCTTTACTTTGAGTTTGTCTTCGTGAAGTCATTGCTTAATTGTCTTAGCTGTTTGACTTCATTGCTTGACTACTATCATTGATTGGCTTCATACTATCTTCCATCCTGATCCTTACTACCTTGCTGCTATTAGTCTTTGTACGTTCACAATTATTGCATACTTGACTATGGCTTGCCTATTGTAGTTTATCTTCCGCTGCATATCAATTAGGACATTTCTATTGTTTGTCTTCGAAACTTCCACGTTTTGAAGACTTGGATAAAAATCTCCTATTCACCCCCCTCTAGTCGATAATTAGCACTTTCAATTGGTATCAGAGCAAGGTACTCCCTTGTTTTGTGTGATTCGGTTTAACCACCTGGAGTTTAGCTATGTCTACTGCAGGGATAATCAAAGTCTCCGTTGCCTGTCCCGTGTTCGATGGAACTGAGTGTCCCTACTGGAAGAATAAGATGCGCATGCATCTTGAAGCCATTGATGTCGACCTCTGGTATGTCGTCAAGAACGACGTACCCAAAACTGGTGAAGGTGTCACCCCTACTGATGTCAAGAAGTTCGTTCAACTGGACTCCACTGCAAAGAACATCATCTGTGGTCATTTGACCAAAGGACAGTATGGCCGTGTGAGTGCTCTAGAAACATCAAAGCTAGTCTGGGACTGGCTATCCAAGGTCAACGAAGGCGTCTCTACATAGAGAGACCAGAGGATCAGTGTTCTTCGCAATCTCTTCAACCGCTTCAAGAGAAACGACAATGAAAATGTCCAGCTCACGTTTGATCGCCTCACTGACATCACAAATGAGCTTCAGGCTCTTGGCGCCACTGAGATTACCAAGCATGAAATCGTCAAGACACTACTGAGATCACTTGACAGCTCCTTTGACACCCTTGCTCTCATGATACAAGAACGCCCTGACTTCAAGACACTCGATCCGTATGATATACTTGAGAGGCTCAACACACATGAGTTCCAGCTTTCTGAGAAAAGAGATATCTATGGTCCCAATTATGGCCAAACTCGCGCTTTGAAGGCAAAAGTGGTTTCCTCATCTGAAGAAGAATCTGACTGCGGTTCTGATGATCCTGAAGACATTGGAAAGGAACTTGCCATGCTTGTGAAGAAGTTCCAGAAATTCACCAAGAAGAAGGGCTTCAGAAAGTCTTCACGATCTAGCTCAAGAAATGATGAAACTTCCACTCATGACAACAAGAAGAGAACATGTCACAAGTGCAAGAAACCTGGACACTATATCTCTGAGTGTCCTCAGTGGGACAACGAGAAGAAGAAGAAGAAGAGCAAGGAATATGATTCTGATGACAAGAAGAATAAGAAATCTTCAAAGTCTTCTTCTAAGTCCTCATCAAGGTCTTCATCACATAAGAAGAGCTCATCTGGCAAGGCTCATGCTTTTGTTGGCAAGGAAATAGATTCAGAGGAGGAGTCTGCTTCTGAGGAGGTGGAGGTGGAGTCAGGAGAAGAGTCTGACCCTGGTGTTGCAAGTCTGGCTCTAGCCACAGCCTATGTTGCCAAGTCCATCTTCAACACTGAAGACAATGACTTCCACACCAACGCTGAAGCTGACGACATGGATGATCCTGCTCCCACCTACTGGTTCATGGCACGTGGTGCCAAGGTAAAATCACGTGATGCTTACTTTCAAACATCAAGTGAAGATGACTCTAACTGTGAATCCAAACCCAGCTACAAAACACTTGCTAAAATTGCTACTGAACAACAAAGGGCTATGGAACATACTCAAAAACTGTTAGACAAAAGCGATGACCTGTTGGATGCGGAAATGACACGTTCACAGTCCTTAGTAGAAGACATAAAAAATCTTCATGCTAAGTACCAAGAACTTGAAAGTCTTCATGAGACGCTCTCAACCACATATGAAAAGCTCTCCTATGATTATCTTCAAAGGAAGCAAGAGCTTGAGAACTTGAAAGCGACTCATGAAGATCTTCAAAAAGAGAATGAGTCATTTCGCGCTCAACAAATCAGTTCCGCTCAGGATGGATTTGAACCACCATGCTTAAAATGCATTGAGCGTGATAACGCTACCTCTGTTGCTGAATGTTCCAATGCCGCTGCTGTTGCATTGTATTCAACTACTGATGTGGAAACTAACCCCTCTATGGAGGATACCACTACTATTGCTGATGAAAATGCTAGGTTGAAGACATTGCTTGAAACAGGGATGTATAAAAGTCTGAAAGGACATCAGACACTTTGTGATGTCCTCAAAAAGCAGATTCTCAACCAAAACCCTAGAAAAGAGGGTGTTGGGTTCGAGAGGAAAATGAATGCTGATGGTTCCTACTGGAAGCCTGAGCAGTATCCCAAAACCACATGGGTTGCTGCAAAGGATCCTTCAGTGGATCCATCCACTTTATCTGGATTTACCTGTGCTAATCCTATTATTATTGATGAATCCTTTGATGCAAACTATAAACTGTTCAAAAATCAGAATGGTGAAGTGTTTGCCAGGTATATTGGTACTAACTATAGGAATGGACCACCTATGAAGAAGATCTGGGTTCCCAAAAGCTGTCTTGAGAATCTTCTAGTGAATGTCATCATGACACCACCTGGGAAGAAGACAAACCCCAGACCAAAGGCATCATATGGTCCAACGGCTTCATACGAATACATGACTCACTTGAGTCACCCTAACGCCAATGTTTTGCAGGGAAATCGTACTCAAACTTATGAATATGAATGTGTGTCCTCAAACCTCCATGTTCATAGGACTAAGAACTTTTCTGCTTATTCATATGAGTATCATTCATCTCCTGCAAGGCTATTTGCTAGGGCTTCAAAGCCGAAATTCTCAGATGCTGCACTTAGACTCATTGCTTCTAAGCCACCCCTGAAAATGTGGGTGGTGACGAAGAATTAACTCTCTTTTGCAGAATATGGTCTCCAGCCAGCAATCAAAGGCGTCCGATACTATTGCTGGGGACCTAAAACACATTAAGGGACGCATGATAAAATGACTTACTATGTATTCCACATATGAATCGCTTACCTGTCATATTGTGTGTTCTAACCTTGATCTAAGCTGTGATAATCCAAGTGTGCGTCAAATGCTTATGCTTCACAACATACCTTGTGAAGCCTATCCTCCTAACTGCACTGTAGGTTATGACACCTCATGCTTCAGAATGGATTATGGACAGCGGATGCACTAATCATATGACTGGTAATCGAAGTCTTCTCATGGACTCAACCTTACGTCCATCCGACAAGAGTCAAATCACATTTGCTGACACTAGTAAAAGCAAGGTATTGGGTCTAGGTAGAGTTGCAATCTCAAAGGATCAACACATGGATAAAGTGATGCTTGTTGAATCCCTTGGATTCAACTTAATGTTTGTCTCAATGCTTTGTGACTTAAACATGATTGTGATATTCGGAAAATATCGTTGCCTTGTACTAATGGAATCTGACAAGTCTCTAGTCTTTGAAGGGTATAGGAAAGATGATCTATACATGGTAGATTTCTCAGCAGGTCCACAGCTTGCCGTATGTATTCTTGCAAAAGCTTCAGAATGCTGGCTCTGGCATCGGAGGCTGGGGCATGCTAGCATGAGGAACTTGCATACTCTCGTCAAGAAGAAGCATGTCATAGGCATCGAAGGTGTCAAGTTCAAGAAAGATCATTTGTGTGGTGCCTGCGAAGCTGGAAAGATGACTAGGGTGAAGCACCCCTCGAAGACAATCATGACGACATCTCAACCCTTCGAGCTGTTACACATGGACTTATTTGGCCCTACTCACTACTCTACCCTCACAACAACAGCTTATCTCTATGGCTTCGTCATTGTTGATGGCTACTCAAGATATACATGGGTGCACATAATTCTCTACAAGACTGAAGTACAAGATGTCTTCAAACGATTCGCCAATCGAGCCATGAACAATTATGGCATCAAGATCAAGCATATCAGAAGTGATAACGGCACTGAATTCAAGAACACCGGGCTTGATCTTTATCTGGATACAATGGGAATTACTCATGAGTTTTCTGCTCCATACACACCTCAGCAAAATGGCATTGTAGAGCGCAAGAACAGAACCCTCATTGAGATGGCTCGAACAATGCTCGATGAGTACAAGACACCAAGAAAGTTCTGGCCTGAAGCTATTGATACAGCATGTCACATCATCAACCGTGTTTACATCCACAAGCTTCTGGGCAAAACATCCTATGAGCTCCTTACTGGCAAGAAGCCAAATGTTAGATACTTCAGAGTCTTTGGTGCTAGGTGCTGGATCAAGGATCCCCATCACAAGTCAAAATTTGCACCTAAAACTCACGAAGGCTTCATGCTCGGTTATGGAAAGGACTCGCACTCTTACAGAGTCTTCAACCTCTTTCACTACAAAATCGTTGAAACTGTGGACGTACGATTTGATGAAACCAATGGTTCACAATGAGAACTCCTGTCAAGCACATTAGATGAAGCTCCTCCCAGCGAATCTATCAAGCTGATGGGAACTGGTGAAATCATGCCTTCGGAAGCACAGCCTGAAGAGGAACTTATCATTTCTGCACACAACCAACCCGAAGACAATGCTCAGACCGAAGACAATCCTTCCAATGATGACAATGATCAGCATGAGCAAGGTCTTCGTCCAGTTCATCCTCGTGTTGCAAATGAGGTACAAATTGAGAAGATAATTGACAGCATCAATGCACCTGGTCCACTTACTCGCTCAAGGGCACCACAGTTAGCAAATTTCCGTGAGCATTTTTCATTTGTATCAATATCAGAACCCAAGAAAGTTGCTGAAGCCTTTATGGAACCTGAATGGATTCAAGCCATGCAAGAAGAACTTCAACAGTTCAAGCTGAATAATATTTGGGAACTTGTCAAGCGCCCTGACCCTCACAAGCATAACATTATTGGCACTAAATGGATATATCGAAACAAGCAAGATGAGCATGGTCAAGTCGTCAGAAACAAAGCACGTCTTGTGGCTCAAGGATATACTCAAGTTGAAGGAATTGACTCCGATGAAACATTTGCTCCTGTAGCAAGGCTTGAAGCTATTCACATACTGCTAGCCTATGCTAATCACCACAACATCTTGCTATATCAAATGATGTGAAGAGTGCATTCCTCAACAGCAAGATTGAAGAAGAAGTGTATGTTGCTCAACCACCTGGCTTTGAAGATCCAAAACATCCTGATATGGTGTACAAACTAAACAAAGCACTATATGGCATCAAACAAGCTCCCCGCGCCTGGTATGATACGATCAAAGACTTCCTGAAGAGCAAAGGCTTCAAACCTGGATCCCTCGGTCCCACACTCTTCACGAAGACATATGATGGTGAACTGTTTGTGTGCCAAATATATGTGGATGACATTATCTTCGGCTGCACCAACCAGAAGTATAGTGATGAGTTTGGATACATGATGCAAGAGCAATATCAAATGTCCATGATGGGTGAGCTGAAGTTCTTCCTTGGTCTTCAAATTCGTTAGCAAAGGAATGGCATCTTCATATCTCAAGAAAAATATCTAAAAGACTGTCTGAAGAAGTTTGGAATGCAAGATTGCAAAGGTTACACGACGCCAATGCCAGCCAAACACCATCTTGGTCCCGACGACAATGGTAAAGAGTTCGATCAAAAGGTATATCGCTCCATGATTGGTTCCTTACTTTACCTATGTGCATCTAGGCCAGATATTATGCTTAGTGTTTGCATGTGTGCTCGATTCCAAGCGGCACCAAAGGAATCGCATCACTTAGCTGTGAAGCAAATTCTTCGATATTTGGCTTACACCCCAACACTTGGATTATGGTATCCAAAGGGCTCGAGATTTGATCTGGTTGGATTCTCGGATGCTGATTATGCTGGTGACAAGGTCGATCGCAAGTCTACATCAGGCACATGTCACTTTCTGGGACGATCACTTGTCTGTTGGTCTTCATAGAAGCAAAACTGTGTATCACTCTCAACTGCTGAATCTGAATACATTGCTGGTGGATCTTGCTGTGCTCAGCTTCTGTGGATGAAGCAAACTCTCAAGGAGAATGGCATCAATCTGAAACAAGTACCTCTCTTCTATGACAACGAAAGCGCTATCAAGATTGCCAACAATCCAGTCCAGCACTCGAAGACAAAGCACATTGAAATACGTCATCACTTTCTCAGAGATCATGTCATGAAGAAAGATATTGACATCATTCATGTCAACACTGAAGAGCAACTGGCAGATATCTTCACAAAACCCTTGGATGAGAAAAGGTTTTGCAAGTTACGGTGTGAGCTAAATATCTTGGAATCCTCAAATGTCCTGTGATCAGGCACACATCCTAACACTTATGCATGTTGATGACTTAGATGTGCAACACACGAAGTAAAGTATATCTTCAATCAATGAAGACTTACATTCTGAGTGTGAATACATTAACATGGAATTTGACTTCGGAGCGCCACGATAATTGTGCATCGTGTCTGGGTCTAATACTTCCTATACGGTGGGTAACGCCACCACCAAATTTCTTGGTTTGAAGTGTTTCACTCATGGCGTTATTGTTGAATATCTTCGCATATTGATTTGTCTTCAACTTTCAACTTATCTTCATGATTTACCACTATGTTGAGTTGATTGCTTTCTCATATATATATATATACTAGTATTCTATCCTCTACAACATTCACTTATAGCTATGTCTTCATTTGTGAATCTTTTGAACTAAGTGAATGTGATCAGACCCTAATCTCTTTATGCTTTCTATCTCAAACTCTATCTATCCAAATCATATGCATTCTATTGAAACTGTCAAATGTCTTCTCTGCATCCTTGTCAGCAGAAGACACAGAGACAAACATCAAGTCCTTTTAAATGGTTCATCTTTATTGTTGAAATCCGGAGAAGCCGGAACAACCATCCGACAAACTTGGCGGGCGTGGGAACGTGGGACAACTCTGAGTATGTTGCATGCTTGCCACGTGTCCCACGGATGTGAACAGACAGGGGCACCTGCGTAATTGCGCTATGCCGCACACCTACTTATAAATATGTGTCCCCTGCGGTCAAGAAAACCTTCTTCCACCTCTCCACGTCATCAAAACCCTAGCGCCACCGCTAGCTCTCGACGACGCCGGTGACGAAGCGCTTAGCTGCTGCGACTTCTCCGACGTCGTCCTCACGTCGGCCGCGTGCATCGTCCTCTCCGCCGCCGCCGTAGGTGTCCTCCGTCGCCAAGTTAGGGCACGGTGGATTGAACTGCTCGGTCTCCTATTCATCCCATCTAGCAGTTCTTCGTGTGGTAAATATAGCTCTATTTTTACCATCTTTTTGATCCTCAATGATTCATCCTATATACCAAAATTGGTTTCTGTCTACACTATGTTAGATCTATTCTGTCTGCATCTCATACTGCCAAGTATATTCACTTAAGCTTCATATATAGTTAGATTCCTCACTTGTACTTATTCACGGATTCGTACAAATCTGGAACCAACTATCAACATATAAGTGAATGTCTTCGCCACATGAGGTCAATGTCTTCAAACTGATTTATCTTCAAAATCTTCTGAGAATGCATATGACCTCTTCCCCTTCCCTCGCATCTCTAATGCTGTCACAGGTACATGTCCGTGGGAGAATCCCTTGGTTCTCATAGTCTGCATTCGTTTGCAGAATTCTTACAGCAACACATTGACTCTCCTAAAGCTAGTTCCTGTTTGACCAGCAAGCAAAAGCCCTTGAAGCCTTTGAACATATTGAAGCCATTCAGTTTGAAGTTCATGGCTGCAGAGAAATCAGTAAGGAAGGGTGGCAGACAGCGTCGAGGGGGAACATCAAAAGATTTGCCTGATGACCTCGCAGAAATCTACAAGACAGATCCTGAAGAGGATTATAATCAGCGCAAGACCCGAATCCAATGGATTCGACGCTATTGGGCTGAACAATGGTTCAAGTACAAGTTCGTGACCTAGGAGTACGTAGGAGAAAAATGCTATCAAAAGTCCTTGGGGTGATATTCTCTATCGAGGCCTTCCCCCCAAGAACAAAGCTGAAGCTATTGCACAAGAATTCTATCCTTGTATGGTCCATGGACCACAGCCTGAAAATGTCGATCCATCATCATTGCTCTGGTGTCGTGACGATAATCTCTTCAAGCGCAACTTCTAGTATGCAAAGGCATCGGCAAAGGAAAACAAGAAGTCATGGGGATTGGACTTCAATCCTGGTCCCTCTGCTCCCCTTTATGATGGCACACGTGAAGCTGAAGAAAATGAAAACGGCCCCTTTTCAAACCTTGATGGCCTCATCTCATACATCTTGGTACAAGGTGCCAAAGTGGATCATTCTGATAATGATGCTGATACTGATGAAGCCCCAGCTCCTCCTCCAAGGCCGCAGAAGCCAAAGAAAATTAAGGCTTCAACATCAGCTGCACCTCCAAAAGCGTCACATGTGAAGCCACTGGCCACTGTACCTCCTGAAGACAGTGTGCAGTCTGAAGATCTTTTGCGCATCTCCAAGAAGATGGAGAAGAAAAATAAAATCATCAGGAGTACTGATCAGACATTGACTCCTGCTGCCATTCTGCGTGAAGAGCACATTGATCTGTCCAGCGATGATGATGTTGCAGATGATGCTCTTGAGCAACTGATCAAGAGCAAGGAAGAAGCAGAGATCTTCAATAATTTGCCTCTCTTTGACATGGCAATCATCCATAACTTCATTGATGAGTGGTTTGACACACCAAATCTCAGCTTTGATGACTTGCAACTTCCAATTGGCCTCAGCGCCGCCTTCAATGGCGCTATTGCTTCTGAGCTAGCTATTGCTCAGCGCATCGTCGAACTGAAGCACAAGATTGACTATGAAAAGGCTCATTTCAAGAAGCATGTGGCCACGCTCAACGTGCAAGATGTCAAAAACTTCAAGATCATGCTGCACGAGCTCAAAGAAGCGTTTCACAAGAAGCGTGAAGAAGCTCGAGGCTCTAGAGAGGCATGAAGAGTCTGGCTGACAAGTGTGTGCTTGCCTATAATGAGGCTGAGAAGCGCAAGGCTCTTGGTCGTCCTGGCATCGACCACAGGATGGCTGCAAAGAAGAAGAAGCAATCGACTGTCCAATCTGCACCATCAAGGCAAGATGAACCTCGCATAGTCTTCCCTAGCAGCATGACTGGCTCGAAGCCAAAGGCCATGTCAACCGCTTCAGAATAGAAGAAGACTAGGGATGCAGAGGCTGAAGCCAGAAAAAGGAAAAACACTGAAGCCTCTGGTGCTGCTCCCACCAAGAAGAAGTGCAAGATCAAGAAGAATCGGACTGCTCCCACAGAGCCCCTTGTTGTTGAACCCATCTCTGTGGTTCGTCCTGCATATGCAAATCAAAAACTACGCATGATTGTTCATGAGCCTGCTTCCACAGAGGCTCATGAAGCTGAAGAGATTCCAGCAGTTGATCCCATCACTGCTGAAGACATTGGTCACCATGACAATGTTGAAGATGATGAAGTTCTTCCTCAGATTGAACACAATGTGGTATCATCGCCTTTTCTCACGAACAGCGAAATCATCAGCATTGGTCGTTCTCTGACGCCAATTGCTCAGGATGCATCATGGGCTGATCACCCGCAACAACAAGACTCCCCCAGTACTCCTCAACAACAACAAGTCACACCATCCGTGCAAGTTGAAGAGAATGAGGACCTGCCTACTCCATCTCCAAAGGTGTCGCCTGTATTACAAAGGCTTCACAAAGGACCAAGGCCTCAAGTCCCTCTTCCGAGCATTCCAGAAGGAGAAGTGCACCATCAACCTGTTGCATGTCAAGTGTTTTCAGAAGCCACTCCAACTGTCAATGTCTCCGTGTCTGAAGCCCCAGCTGCTGAAGACAATCCGGCTGCATCAGCCGATGACGAACATCAAGAAGAACGTGTCCCTACTCCCCCCATAACTGAAGAAGTTGTTCCTAAAGTGAACGTGTTTGTGCCAGACCCTCCAGCTCATCAAGTGGAGGTTGGAAATGTTGAGGCTGCCACCACTAACACGAATGAAGCCAATGACGTAGTCATGGCTGAAGCTGATGTGGAGCCTGCACCAAGCAACCTGCCTGAAGTCAATGCTGCAACTGCTCCTGAAGCTTCTGTAGTGCAGCCTGAAGCCACTGTTGTTGCCACTGCTCCTGTTCCGCCACCAAGGCCCTATACAATTGAGCAAGCATACAACCATGGCGAGCTAATCACAGTAAGATGGCCCGTTCTGGTCCCTCCGCCTAATGTCTCTGGTCCTCAGTTTGACTATCACATTGAGCATAGGCCTCAGGTCCAGAAACCAAAGCCAAGACTGCCAAGGTTTCCAGGTACTGCCACATCTGTCGGGTCCTTCAATGCAAATGGCTTCAAAAGCCACAACACCTTCTTTGACAGCTCAAAGAACCCCTACACAAGGCCAAGAATATCATCTGATCGTTTCTGGAGTCATCAGCAACGAAGCTATTACTCCTGCGTTCTGTATGATCAAGGGCGCATTTTCCCTCATATGCGCCTCGACACTGAAGCCATTGCTGGACTGCCATGCTTAGAAGAAGCACTTGACTGCTTCCGTGATGCTGGTCTGGTCAGCTTTGTGACAGACAAAGAACATTGGAATGAAGAACTTTTGCTTCAATTCTATGCTACCCTCCACATTCGCGGCTACAACAGAGATACAAAGACATGGGTTCTCGAGTGGATGACAGGAAATGTTCATCATGAAGCCAAAGCTCTTGACATCATTGAGCTTACAGGCCTATCCACTCCCGGAGAGCTGTATGAACCTGGTTGTCAAAACCACCGCAGTGCACTGGAGAGCATCTTCCATAAGCCTGAACCCAACATGAGCCAGATGTTGAGCATGATGAAGCCATTGCTACATGACGCTGAATATCCAAAGGAGTTCTTTGTTGATGACCTTGAGTATCTGCCGTGCACCATATATCACATCATCAGGCGGACTCTATGGTCGATCAAAGGACATTCATCAGCTGCAAAACTTGAAGGAGCCATGAACACATTGGTCTTTTACATCCTCAATGGCATCAGCTTCAATGCACAAGATTTCTTCCTCAGGCAACTGGCTGTGTCTGGATCTGATCTGTTTGTCCTGAAATTCTATGCTCCATGGGTCATGCGCCTCATCAAGCAACATTCTGCTATCAACTATCAGCCCTCTGCTCGCAATCATGTGATCTTTCTACCAGAGGTTGATATGTCAGTTGAAGCCATATACCGTGAGCCAGCCAAGAAGCCTCTCTGTCTTCAAAATGCTGAACACCAAAGCTTCACTCAGCCCATGGAAGGAGTCCAAGCTGTAACTCGTATCTATCCAATGGCTGGGAACACTCGTCTACCTCATCGTGCGCCAACTGAATCTACTGAGAGCACAATTGCTCAAACGCCTAGGAAGCGCTCTCGTGTCCTAAATGACCGAGAACTTCTTGTGGCACTGCATCAGAAACAAGATAAGCATCACTTTTGGCTCAAGCGTCAGATGCAAAGCCTCTTGGTGGACGTAAATCACATTCAAAATCTTGCCACCAAGAATGCATTTGTCACTCACGAAACTTGTCGGCGATCATGGAAGAGTTTGACCCTGCTCAGTGCTGAAGCAGATCTTCACGACGATGGCTTCACTGAAAGATTCAAGTTTGACTCCACTCCTCCACGGAATGTTGTCCTACGAAGAACTCCATCTCTTGAAGACTCTGACTATTCTTCCTCCACGGCAACTGTGCATGCCAATATGATCGATGATGAAGATGATGCTACCTCACCACCCCCTACTTCTGCACGCATCGACACTGCACCAAGTTCGTCTGTACCGCCAAACAACAACGACAACCCTGCTGCTTCAACTACTCCTCATGAGGACGAGTAGATGCTCTATGTCTTCAAACCTTTTTGGTCATTACTGACAAAAGGGGGAGAAGCATATGAGTTTGATAGTCTTCAAGCAGGTTCATATGGGCGGGTGCTTATATTTTGCCTAGTGTTTACAACTCTTGCTTTTGATACATTTCGTTCTTTGAGTTATAACACTTAAACTCGATGGTCGTCTGCTACTCATTTGCTCTGTTATGTGCGATGATAACTTCCGCACTTAGATCATTCTGCAGACGTCCATTCTCCATTATGCATGTCATTCTTTAAGTTATATCGTTTCATGCATGATGAATTATCTTCATAAGTTGAATAGGATCTCCACAAGTACAACTTGCCATGTGCATTTGCATTCCAAAAGCAAATTACTTATATGCACATCTTCAGGGGGAGCCCTTGCCACTTATGAAGACAATACCCTATCCTTTACAATTTCACATACTTCATTCCCGTTGAAAACTTCAACCAGTTTGTCATCAATCACCAAAAAGGGGGGAGATTGTAAGTGCATCTAGTGCCACCCCTAGTTGGTTTTGGAGTATTGACGACAAAGTTGGTTGAGGGACTAATGAGTTTGTGAGAATTGCAGGATAACGCAGGTAGTGTCCCTCATTGATTCGGTTTACCTACCGGAGATGACCCCTAAAAATGTATGAAGACATTGAAGACAATGGTGGTATGTGAAGATATTCACATTGAAGACTATGACATGAGAAGACTATGCAGCGCGAAGACTGAGTTGTTTCGTCGTTTCCTTTTCTTCTTTGTTGAGTCATAGGAACCACCGTACTGTTAAGTGGGGTCCAAGTGAACAAAGTCAGAGTGACTGAAGTGATTCTCAACCCAAATCCTATGTCTTCGAGCGAAGACAATGAGTGCAAATCTTATCCAGAGATGGATGAGTCAGCTTTGCTTGTAGCCCAAGTAAAGTTGTCGTGTGTGTTTGAAGTCTGACTGTTGGAACACGTGTCAGTTCCTTAGTGACCCAGGGTCATTTCGGACATATCAGGTCGGGTTGCCTTGTGGCTATAAATAGCCCACCCCCTACACCATAAATTGGTGGCTGCTCAGAGTTAGTTTACGGCTTTTGTCGTTTTGAGAGCAACCCACCTCGAAGCCTTTGAGAGAGAAATCCTTGCGAGGACAAAGCCCAAACACCCAGAGCCAAAGAGTGTTAGGCATCACTGAAGTCTTTCTGTCTGTGTGACCTGAAGACTTATTACACTTGAGGAATGTGTATCCTCCAGCCGGTTAGGCGTCACGTTCTGAGCATCCAAGAGTCATTGTGGATCGCCGGTGAACGAAGTCTGTGAAGGTTCGGAAGTCTACCTTGAAGACTTACCAGAGTGATTGGGCGAGGACTGTGTGTCCTTAGCTCAAGGGGAATAAGGTGAAGACGCGGTCTTCTGAGTTGAATCTCAGCCTCCCTAACCAGACGTACAGTTGTCACAGCAACTGGAACTGGTCCAACAAATCTTGTGTCTTCAACAAGTGACTGGTTCTATCCCTTCCCTCCTTTACTTTGAGTTTGTCTTCGTGAAGTCATTGCTTAATTGTCTTATCTGTTTGACTTCATTGCTTGACTACTATCGTCGATTGGCTTCATACTATCTTCCATCCTGATCCTTACTACCTTGCTGCTATTAGTCTTTGTACGTTCACAATTATTGCATACTTGACTATGCCTTGCTTGTTGTAGTTTATCTTCCGCTGCATATCAATTAGGTCATTTCTATTGTTTGTCTTTGAAA
>NC_041383.1:40199977-40200546 GCF_002162155.2 Triticum dicoccoides
CACTCTCCCTCTGACCCCCTCCTGCTCCGGTATGTGTCTCTGCAGATCTGCGACCCCGGCGACCCCGACGCCGGCCACCGACCCCGACCCCTCAGCGCCTCCCTCCGCCCAACAATGCCAGCGACCACTGGACAGGTGCCTTTCCCTCCCCTCCCTAGTGTTAGTTTATTAGTGTTAGTTAGTTAGTGTTAATTAGTGTTAGTTAGTGTATTCTGTTAGCTTAATTTAATTGTTGTTAGTGTTAGTTAGCTTAATTTGCTGTTAGTGCTAGTTAGTTAATTGCTGTTAGTGTTAGTGTTAGCCCAGTGATGGTGCTTAGCTTAATTGATGTTAGTGCTAGTTAGTTAGTGTATTCTGCTAGCTTAATTGATGTTAGTGTTAGTTAGTGTTAGTTAGCTTAATTTGCTGTTAGTGTTTGTTTTTAAATGAAAATGAAAATGAAAATTACAGTTTTTGAAAATTAGCTTATGTTGCTGGCCATTTTGAAAATGAGGATTTTTAATGGAAGTGTTTTAAAATTTGGTCACTCTCTCTCTCTCTCTCTCTCTGACCAAATTAGGTCTTTTGCA
>NC_041383.1:40200894-40221577 GCF_002162155.2 Triticum dicoccoides
CAAGACCTCGATCCCAACCCCGAGGTGCGCCACCCCCTCTTCCCTCCCTCTTCATATGTCAACACATAATGATGCAAGGGGGAGTGTTCATAATTTGGTTGTTGAAGTGTTCATAATGATGCAGTGGGGAGTGGAGCTGTTAGATTTGTTAATGAGCCATTATATTGGTATAGTTGATCTTTTTGGCATGAGTTGGGCAGCAATGTTCATGATTGTGTATATGTCAGAAGCAACAAAGTCTGTGATGTTTGTTTCGGCTTCTTAGAGTGCTCATAATGTGGCTGTTAAAATGGTTGTTAGAGTGCTGAAATGCTTGCTGTTGAAAAAGTGACCTATGTTTTTTCGGAAATGTTGATTCATTTCCATTCCGGCAAATTTCAGGCGCTCTATATGTGCACTTTCTAGCAAAGGTCATGCCGAAATTTTCCGTGAATTTCGGCATGACTTGTGCTAGAAAGTTGGACATATCGAGTGCTTGAGATTTCTCGCGACGGGAATGAAATGACATTTCTGGCAAAATAAAGGTCACTTTTTTGCCATTATTCACTTTATTATATAAAGCTCGATAATTAAACGACTATGACATTGAACCCTAGGAACATGACCGACACCGATGAGGCCGGAGGTTCTCACTCCCAATTAGGTCGAGCACACGCCTACCTCGACTTTCTGGCGGATCAGGAAAGACAGGAAGCTAGGTGTTCGGACCGCCTTGTCATGACAGATGACGACGGTGGTGGTGCTGGCACCGACACTGATGCCACCAATGACACCAGCACTGAGACTGGCGCTGGCGATGTTCCTAACTATAGCACGGAAGGTGGGACCTCCCAAGCTAGTGAGGGAAAGAAGGAAAAGAGGACACGACACCCAAATGAGCTCGGCACCGGAAGACTGGTGGTCACGGCGGTGCACCCTGGTGAGTTCGAGCCAATAGAGCCACGAGAAGTGGCAGCGTGTTACGACAACCAACTAGCATGTATCCTACGGGATACCGCTAACATCAACACCACAAAAATACGGAAGAATGAACAGTTGAAGAAGCTGCTTCTAACTAGGTTGCACGCAAGATTCCTGTTCCCCGGTCGTAATGATGAAGTCGACCCATGGGACGATGATGCCATGAAAAAAATCAACAACAAAGCCCTAGGGAAGTTCAGCAACGCATTGAGCGCTTGGAAAACTAGGGTGAAAAAGGCGATTCAAGAAGACCATGAAACCTACGCCGAGATTGTTGCCGACAATCCAAAAATTATGATAGAGGACTTTGAAAAGTTCAAGGAGACTTGCAATGAAGAAGCTGCCAAGGCCAGGTAGGAGAGAGGCAAGCAGCTGCAGGCAAAGAACATGGGGAACAACCGCCTTGAAAGTCGTGGTTACATGGGAAAGAGGCCCATGTGGGCTAAGGAGGACGCAGAACGTGAACGTCAGGGGATCCCAGACCCATTGGCTGAGTTCACCGACCAGCAGGAGCACGACTTCATCAGGGCCCGATTCTCGTGGGACCCCAAGAAAAAGATTTTTTTTCACCAACGGGCTGACTAGGAAATTCATGAGATTACTGGTAATTATCCTTTTACCACCTTACATATTAGGTTCTGATCAACAAAGTCTACTACATTCTAGTCGCATTCATAAATGATTCACGGTCCATTTTGCATAGAGAGCAACACAAGCTTGCGGCTAAGAGCGACTCGTCGACTCAGTCGTCGGTGAAGTACAAGTGGGACACTCCTTTCAACCGGGCCATGAACATAATGATGGGACACCCTCCCGGCCAGCGGCCGCAATATGGACGTGTGCATGGCACCGGGGATGGGGCCACTTGGAAGTACTAATATAGCGAGGACCCCGAGGCCAAAAGACAGAGAAAGAAGTTCAGTCAAGTGGCTATCGACGAGAAGGTGGTGCGGGCGATGGAGAAAGCAAAAGTTGATACCAAGGCTAAGATAATCGCTGCCTGTAGATCTGATTTCGTGGATGCCTTTACAAGCTTGATTCCAACAGTGGTCACATGGGTGCAACAAAATCCAAATGCGCCAGCAAGTGAATTTCCCATGCCCAGCTTCACCGGGAGCAACTCAATGAACATCGCACCCATACCCGTACCTAGTATGGCAACCGCACCCGCACCTCCTCCAGCACCTGCTCCTCCGCCCAGCTCTCATAGCAGCCCTAGCTCCGTCTTTGGCTTGAATGTCGGGCCGTTGACATTGGCTGAGCTCGATGCCCTCACGGTAAATACGCGTTGTCGCACCTTCATCAACTCAACTAATTAATTAATCTTCAGTTCTCGTTCTTTTTGGATCTTTGATGCCGCATGTATATGTCTTTGTAGGCAGACTCCACTCCATGCACCCTCGTTTACAACATGAAGGGCAGGTTGGTGGATGTGGGGAAGGGTACTATAGTGAAGCCTAAGGATCGATTGTTTCACCGCAGGCAGATGCCTGATAACGCCTTAAGGGTCTCTGTGGCGAGTGTGAAAGCAGGCTATGAGGGTCTCCCTCGTCCGATACAAACCGATGGAGAGGATGACGAGACCCCCATGCAGCTTGGCCAATGCAAAAATTGGTCGATCCTGTGGCCGAAAAATCTTCTTCGTGTCGAGGTGGCCGGGAGCACACCAACGGGACCTCGGGAAGGTATGACCACAACACCACCTACACAAGTACAACCATCATCTGTGCTGCTTACTGAGATCGAGAGACATGAGGAAGGAGGGCCAACCGTTCCGCCGACAGATGATGCCATCTTCCCCATGGAAGAGGATAGGGATCATGACATGGAGGAGGCCGATGATGACCCTAACCAGTATTTCAATACTGCCTTTGACAATGAAGTAACAACGAGTCAACCATATGAATATGAGATGCATGTACCAGAGCCGGAACGTCCTCGGGAGTGCAAGAATTCTTTGTTCATGCAATCATCGCAGGACACGCCTCTAGATGTCGGCTCCACCCGAGCTCAACTACTTAGCCAGAGTCGTCCAGTGCTGAGCCCGACAACACTAGGGGTGGTGCTCAGGGAGGGTCTGACAGACCCACCAGCACCTCAGCCCACCAAGAAGAAGCAGAGGAAGAGACCGGCGGTGAGAAAATCCAATAAAGCTGGCAATGTTGGTTCTAGCAGCCAGCAACCTTCGACCAAGGTTGACCATGTACCGATGAAACTATGTCGCGGGAGAGCCAATGGTACCGCGAATGCACTAGCTGCCATATAAGGGGATCTCAGGAGACTCCATGACCATGTGCTTTCGACAGAGAGAAGCCTCCTCGCCTCGGATGATCCAGGATACCCACTTTATACGGTTCATGTGCCGAGTAGTTGCAAGATGTATGTCCACACATGCCCCGCGGACCTCTTCTTCCTGAGGTTTGATTACATCTTCCAGATGTTTCAAATGAGGACACTCGATTTTACGTTCGCCCGCCTGTATGCGTTGCACATGAACTACATCGTCAGGAGAGAGCAAGTCATCGGTCTTGCGGTCGCGGACCCATACTACATGCATGAGGGCTTCTTGTCAGTCAACGACGCCAACCGTCAATATGCGAGCCAGTACATCGAAGAATTCTTGGTCAGCAATAAGGACAAAGAAACGATTCTCCTACCTTATCATCCCAGGTAAGTCATCCGCGGATAGCACTATAACACATACATCCTTTCATGCATTTCAATAGTTACTTTGCACGCATAGAGGCTAAAACTTGATCGTGTATTTTGCGCAGCGGGGGGTGTCGTGCCGTTCTCATTGTTCTTTACCCGCGTTACTCCCGCGCTCTATATTTGGACCCGTCGAAGAACATACAGAAGAAAGATTACACACCCATAAAGTAGGTTCTGGACAGAGCTATGCTGGGCTTCAACATGCGGGGTGGCTACATCCAACACAAAAAAACAAATAAGGTCGGGCTTTGTTTCAGTCACAAGACCGACTTCTGTTGCATCCAGCAAACGACAAGAAGTGAGAATGATGGATTCTATGTCATCCATCTAATGATGGAGTATAGAAGGGATGTGCAATCACTTTGCATGAAATCTTCATCCGATACCCATATCCAGAGATGGGCCGAAGCCTTTGGAACCATGCCAGATAATCGACTTCGAAATGATTTCTACCAGATCCAATAGGAAATTGTGTCCATCATCATCAAAGATGTCCTCGAAGAGAATGGGATATTCTACGCCGGCCCAATATCGCGAGCTGACGTCCGAACCCGCATTGCCCTACAGCGTCAGGACATGACGCCTTTCACTAAGCTTGGGTGCACCCTTCCGGATATGGACAGATGGGAAGAGTGCACTGCTTAAAAACAATGTGTCTGTTTAGTTACTTGTTACTTTCTGTACGACAAAACTTTGAATCTCTTAGTACGACGAAACTATTAGATTTATGGTGCCGCACTCTAGTTAATTACTTTCGGTATGATAAAATTTGTTAACTATGTTTGCTATATATGTTGCTTCTATTTCATAACTATTTTGTTGAATTCGCTTCATGGTATATATATGTGCATCTCTGACAGGTATATAGATCAACGATGGTGAGGAAGTGGTATGCCGTGTATGTAGGGCATGTTCCGGGTGTGTATGATGAGTGGCCAGAGTGTCAGGCCCAAGTCTCTGACTTCTCCGGCAAAAGACAGAAAGGGTTTGATAGCAGAGCAGAAGTCGAAGCTAGTTACTTGAGATTCATAGCACAACAGGGGATTCAGAACCAGCGCCGCTGCAAAAACTACTACATAATACCGCTTTTGATCATCGTGATCGCTCTTATCTTCTATGCGGTCATATCATAGTCTACATTGATGATGAAACATGAGTATGTGACCATGTAGTTGCATGTATTGAGAACTTGTAATGACTTGTAACGCTATTTAGAGACATGTATTCGACCATGATTGATGATGATGAGATAATTGAGACATGTCGAGACTTCTAATAACTTTGGCTCATCGATGACTCACTTGCTTTTCAATGAATATGCACGTTATTATATAAACGGTGGATCTGTTTAATTGTGTACAGAGCCAAAATGCAATTTTTTTACAAAAGTTAGCAGTGGAGTGGGGGTAAAGATTACCAGTAGCACTCAAGTAACAGTAGTGCAGGCTAGTTCCACGCATTGTAGATAATTATCAGTAGCGCTGGGTGAAAGCGCGCTACAGCTAGCTTTAGATACCAGTAGCGTTGGGCCAAACAAGCGCTACTGCTAAAAAATAGCTGTAGCGCCGTAGCAGTAGCGCGCCTGCCCGCGCGCGCTACTAATAGCAAGAAACCCAGCGCTACTGGTAAGGGTTTTCCTAGTAGTGCAGGTTGATATAAATGACAGCCAGCTTGGGTCTTTCTGCTCTGAAGGAGAAGCTGATTAACTCACCACCAGTAAGACAGATGCGGGCGAGGAAATGTGCCCATCCATCTCCTCCAATCCGCGACATATTGCATCCTTTCTCGACCTCCATAGTGTACGGCCCCCCAGGAGCCTCAAATGCCATAGTGTCTCATGTCAGCTTGTTGAATTTCAATCTCACATTGCATGGGACGATCTGTGTAAAATAAGCAAAATGACACAATGCAGTAATGCCAACACTAAAAATAAAATAGTTGTTACATTTCATATAATTTATTACCGCCGCATGACGATAACTTGGCTGGAAGTAGATGCCGAACAGCTTGCCGGTTGCAAGGCTGCTGGGGCACCTTCACTTGCATAGTCTTCATGGTGGTGGTGGTGGTGGCGCCATTTTCCTAAAGCAATATGAGCAAAGGATTAACGATCTACTTCACAGGAAAGAAAAACAGTAGCATGTGATATTTTTGGTTCTTCTTCAGTTATATTTTCATAGTGGAACCCGATCCCAAAAAGTAAACAACAAGCTCTCGATTTGATGAAGAGATTCTTCTGCGAGAAGCAATTTGATGGACAATTATAATCCTAAGATCTAGTAACATACAAGATGACAAGGTATCACCTACAAAAGCATTTCAGTGACACCTATTGCCGAAAAAACTATTTGGCCCCTACCAAAGGTATAATCCTAAGATCTGTAATAAGTTATCTACCAAATCAAGGTACCACCTACCAAGACACATTTCATCTAATTTGGCCCCTATTGCCTAAGATAACTGATTAAAAAAAACAAGTGGCAGATTTAATTAGGATTAACTTAGCACTTGCAAACTAAATACTTGTATCAAAACCAATATCTAGCAGATCATGGTACCACCTACCAAAGCATTTCAACTAAATTGGCACCTACATTTTGCAAAAAATAACTTATTACAGAAAAACAAACGCATCTAGTTATCCATATGAAATTCGTAAGCCCTCGCTGCATCTAGGTAGGGCAGCCCTCGCGGGGTGCTGTCGAGGAGGGGGGGTGGCATGGTGACCTTGGTCGAGGGTGCTGACGAGGGGAAGGCCGGTGACTTTCCTACGAGAGGGGGCGACGAGAGCGGCTGGCGAGGGGATCTAGGGCGGTCGGCCAAAGGCGCTCGGCCGGAGCTCGCGGGCAGCGACAGAGTGGGCAGCGAGAGGGTGGAGGAGCAGCGGAGGGGCGGCAAGAAGGGGGAGGAGCATTACCCGCGGCTGCGGTGGCGGAGGAGTAACCCTAACCGCAGCTGCCGGCGTCAGGCGGAGGGGGGCCATTGAGAGATGAGCATGCGGGGGGCCGGCTGGGCCGCGTGTTTTGTTTTGCATTAGCAGTAGCGCCGGTACAGGGATTGCGCTACTGCTAAGACCAATATCATTAGCGCTTTGTTCTAAAAAACGCTACTACTAAGTCTAAGCATGTAAAAACATCAAAAATATACATTGGTCATCATTGATCTTTTTGTGTAGAATCTAAATAGTCAACATGAATCCTCACCGTACCTGTATAGGTACAAGCGAGGATTCATATTGCAGCCACAAATCCTACACATATAGTTCAATGAAGACCAAGTGCTCGAGATAGTTTAAGAAGTAACATATTTAAGGTGGTAAACACCTCGTTCCCTTAGCGGTATGGGACTAAACTTAATTAGTTGCAAGGGGGTGATACTTAGCAGCAGCGAGTTTTGAAGAAAAACACTGCTACTAAGTACTTTAGCAGCAGCGCGTCCAGAAGAAGGGTGCTACTACTATATCTAGCCTGGAGGCATCGTCATGGCAATTATAGTATTAGCGCTTGTTTCACCTAGAGCGTTACTGCTACTGCGCTATTAGTAGCGCGGTTTCTTGAAGCTCGCTACTGCTAATTAGCAGTAGCGTTTGTTTTTAAACCACGTTGCTGCTAAGATTGCATGTATAAGGTTTTCCCTAGTAGTGGTATGGGTAATCCCGCCGCACCATTTCGACGGCCCTCAGAGATAAGCGAGTTTTTAGGGAAAGTGAGGAGGCGCTTGATATTCACTGCCTTTATAAAGAGATAAGGATCCAACTCTTTCACCCACGCCTTCTCTTTTCTTTCCCATTCTCGAGCTCCAGTGCCCAAGCTCTCATCTTTTCCGCCCACAAAAAGCACTCCAGCCATGTCCGGATCTGAAGCATAGGGCTAGTGGATGGCCTCCTCCGTCAAGGAGAAGGATATCAAGAAACTCCGGGAGGCCGGGTATCGGGTCAAGGAGATCGCACACCGTCTTCCTGCCGAGGGACATATCATCCCTACTCCGGAGCCCCATGAGAGGGTTGTATTCCCCCCCTCACTTTGTCTGCGGGCTGGGATTTTCTCTCCACCCATTCGTTCGTGGACTCATGTACTACTATGGGATAGATTTCCATGATCTGTCATCAAATTCCTTCCTCAACATCTCGACATTTATCATCGTGTGCGAGGCCTTCCTCTGCATCCCACCACATTTCAGATTGTGGCTGAAGGTCTTCTCTGTCTTCAAGCAATAGCGGTCTCTCTCAGCTATATCTATGTTTCTGCCAAAAGAACGTGCTGAAAAAACATCAATTGTTTGGGACTGTTTTTTGCTCAACAATATTGGGACCTTCTCTGTCTTCAAGCAATAACGGTCTCTCTCAGCTTGATTAAATCACCACCTTTAGGATATTCCCAGTGTACCTTGCCTAATGGAAATCACTGTGGTGGTAGCTTGGAGCATATGGAAACCACAGGGTTGAAAGAAAAGTTTGTAATTATATCTCTTCATCCCTCAACTCTTACGAAATTGTATAAATGGTCCCTCAACTCCAAAACTAGCAAAATTTAGTCCCTCAACTTTAAAACTGAACAAGTTTAGTCCTTCATGCCGCTTCGGGCGGTTTCCGTACGACGAGAACAGTAAATTCAAAAAAATAGAAAAAATGTGAACTTTTTTGGCATCGAAGATGCTCGGGTGTGCAAACATCCAATTTGTGTGTTGTTTGGACATTCGAGGAGCTTGTGGTAGAAAATATTGAGGAAATCTGCCCTAGGGTGAACAGTATTTTTTTAAAAGTAGTGAAACAATTCAAAAAAATATGTGAATTTATTTTTCCAGCCAAGATTCTTGGTTGCGCAAACTGTGTGAAAACTTTCGTGGTGTTTGTACGTTGTAGGAGCCCCTGGCAAAAAAAATGGCTCACAAAGAAACTTTGAAAAAGCACACTATGTTGTTCTTTTATTGCTAGAGCTCCTCGGATGTCATTTACTCACAAAAAAATTCACACAGCTTACGCACCCGAGAATGATGCCAAAAAATTCTTATTTTTTCAACTGTTTTGCTATTTTTTGAATTTTTTTGCTATTTTTTTGAATTTACTATTCACCCTAGGGAAGATTTCCTCTACTTTTTACCACAAGCACCTCGAACATCCAAACATCACAGAAATTTGCACACATCTTCCGTACGCGAGTATCTTCGATGTCAAGAAAATTCAGATTTTTTTATGTCGGATGGAAACCGTCCGAAGCGGCACGAGGGTTATACTTATCCGGTTTTGAAAGCTGAGGGACTAAGGTTTTCTAGTTTTGGAGTTGACGGACCATGTCTAAACTTTGGGAAGAGTTGAGGGAAAAAATATACTTTTCCATTTCTTTTTTGATTTGGACAAACCCCTTTTTAATTAATGCAAATACAGCAGGCAATCTCCCATTGGTTCCCTTAGTAGACAGTATGTCCACGTCGCAATAATTTGCTTCTCAGTGCAGTGTGGAACAACAATTTGATGCAATTTCTTGAAATTAACGCAAATGTAACAATGTGACACTCTCTTGATGATTTGATACAGGAAGCAATATTCCATCTAGATTCATCAATCCTACTTCTGTTCGCGTGTAAATCGATCTAGCCCCGAGTATTATCCATACCGAAGTCAGCCAACGTATGTCCACACACATATCGCATTCGGCAAGAGCGGAAGGACCACACTGAAATCTATGGCAAACATCCGTACGGACTAAAATGTAACATTAAGTTGGAAAATGACTTCAGGATCACACACATATTAGTGCGATGTGTTCTTTTGCAGAATGAGGCAAAGCCCAGGCTCAGCGCAAACTAAGTTTTACGGATTCTTTGATTCAAATGATCTTCATACGATTTGGATCCTTATAAATTATTTCTACACGGGTTGTTTGATCGGCAGGATTGAAATCATCCTTAGGAAAATTTCTAAAGGATTGCTTTGCACCCTATTTTGAAGGGTACAATTTCTTTGTTTTCTTGCCGGTAGCAAACACTTTGATTACAAATTCTTGTGATTTTCTAATCCTATAGGATGAGGCCCTAAATAATTTTACGTAAGGCAATGCTCACACACCAAACGAAATCTATAGCCGGCAAGCTGCGTCCATCGTCTCCATCATGCAGTGTGTAAGCGCTCCTTTTTGACTGGGCAATGGAAATGGTCAGTCTCCATGCACATGACCATGCACGTCCCTCTCCTTGGACGCAGAATTCCAGCCGTATTCCTCCTTACTCCCCTGGTCCATCCACGTTGCATCGTATACCTCAAAGGCTACATAACTCCTTCATACTTCCGAAGACCAGCGGCGAAAAGTTGCAGTACTAACTGCATGTATTCAGAGATCTATGTATGATGTTAATGTAGCAACCAAAATTGGACCACTCATTAATAATTTGTGGCCAATGCCTATCAATACCAAAAGTATGGGCAACCGCACGTCACAACCTTGACCGAAACCTCACACTCTAAGAGTTAATGGCGAATAACTCTCTTTGTATGTCCCACAAGGTAGTGAGGTTGTCTCTGCTCTGGTCAGCAATTTTTTGTTGCATTAAGGCAAATGAAAATCCCCTGCAAAAAGATAAAATTAACAACATGAAAACATATTCACTTATTATGTGTTTTCCAACTCACCTCCTTCCACTAAGCCGAACCAAGCAAACACATGCCCATGTGAATGATAGTCTCTGTCACTATTATTATGTCAGTACCATCATTATGCTTTTTAACCTATTTTCATTGCATTCTAGGAAAAATAATTCATACTGCAATACTTGTACTCGAGTAACTTCTAGAAGGAGGTCAACAATCTCTGAGCTCACGGTGATCGAAACAAAGTATTAAGAGCAATCGTCACTTCACCTTCACATATGACCCGTTCCCTCTCAAATTTTTATCATGACATATTAATGCCATATGATGACACCTGACAAATTTCATGTTTTTTCAGACTTTGTTTGCATTTTTCAGAATTTAAAACCAATAACCTCCATTTCTAGAGTCAAAGTCTTGGCACCCTGAGGTTTGGAATTCCTTCCCTTTTCTTGGATAAGGCCTAAACGTGGACTCAAGAATAGATATGCGAATTTTCAAACTAATTTTACCATCTTTGATGCAATTGTAGTTCAACAATTAATTATATGCACCAAATGACTAGAAATGCACTAAATGACTTCAATATACTAGCAAACAAACCCCAAAAAATGCCAAATTTTGATGTGAAAAATGGTACCGACATGCTACTCATTGTTAAAGAGTCGATCCAAAAATGGGGATTTCAAATGAGGTGATGTAGAAATATATGTGAAGCTATCATGACATGCCAATTTGAGGGGTATACTTTTCATTTTTCAGGTTTGCTAAACATCAGGTGCCTGAAATTTTTGCAAGCATCGGTCGATTCCACTGAGGCTGAAGACGGCGGCAACGTGAGGAGCCCAGCGGTGAGCATCAACTATGGCAAGGCCGAGCCAGGACCTTGCTGGAGACGGGGACAACACTGCAAGCAGTAGGGACACAAGCGAGGAGGTCAGGGCAGAGGGAGGGGCGAGGCTTAGAGGGATGGCCTTTGATAGCGGCAAACACGGCGTGGGGGAGGTCAAGGAGAGCATGGGGCCGAAGCCGGCAGATGGGGATGGGTTGGGAGGCGGCACATGATGAGGAAATCGTGCGGGGGGAAAGTAAGTGGAGATGGAATAACAATGGCCACACGATCTCAGCCTGGATGAAGATCTAACGGCCTAAAAAATCGATCATGCTAATTTTTTTCTAAGGAAGATTATGCGGCCCTTTTTATTTGGGTGTGTCTAGCTCTCATCTAGATAAGAAATAATTATGAATCGTTCTTTGGATTTGGCATGAATATTCGTAGTGATTTTTTCTTTTATTTTTATTCGGTTATCAACAAGTAGTCTAAAAGCTAGACGAGACTTTGTTAATTCTCTTTTTGTTTTGCAAGGACTTCGATAATTCTCATCTAGATGAAAATTAGCAAATCCATTTATATATTCTCTTAGGTATCTTTTTTATTTATTATAGGCCGCTAATAGGCGCTGGCGCGCCGGCCGAACTGTTCAGCCGGTCCAGCCCCAGCCACTCGACAGCACGATTAAGGGCCGTTAGATCTGATTCCCTCCTCCGTCTTCCTCCCAGTTATTCCCCTGGAAAAAAATGTACAACGCCCACAGGCGATGTTCGACACCCCGCCATCCCCCTTCGACCAAGCTTGAAGAACCACCGCGACTTCCCCGTCGCCGGTTGGCGCCCTCGCCGGCCGTCCTCGTCGCCGGGGCTGCTCGCCGGCACAACTCGCCGGGCCGCCGCAGCTCGCCGGGGGCGCTCGCCAGATGCAGCTCTGCCTTTGCATCTCAATGCGTCTCCCACCCCCTCGATGCAGCTCCGCCACCCGCGCTTGCCATGGATGCAACTTCGCCGCCCCCGCGCTCGCCATGGATGGATCCCGCCCTCGCCGCCCGCACGCCATGGATGTAGCTCCGGCAATTGACTGGTTCTAGCAAATAGAATTGCCCGTTGTAGCATTTTTCGTCGTCGGTCGTAGCAAAATGAAGACACGGTTGTAGCATCTTGCCGGCGCCTGATGGATGTAGCCGACAGTTAACTGGTTCCAGCAAACAATGATGCCTACTGTAGCATAAAATGATGGCGGATGTAGCAAAAAACCGGGGTGCATTTGAGGCGCTGGCTCCATCAAAAATGCCTCGTCGCCGGCTCCAGCAAAATCATTGATGAATGTAGCAAAAATCGTTGGTGCTTGTAGCAAAAAGAAAAAGACCTCACCCATTTCTCATGAACGATAAAAAGAAAAGGCAGTGGTAGCAAAAAAACTCGCAGGTGGTAGCAAAATTTGATTATAATTGCAACTAAAAAAGACCAGCCAATTCTCATGAACGATGAAGAAAAAGATGGTGGTAGCAAAAAAACTCATCGGTTGTAGTAAAAATTGATGCCGGTTCCAGCAACCACGGTGGCTGGTTCCAGCATGAGTGGGCGTTGGTTCCAGCACGCGGCGACAACGGCCATGGCGGAGCTCGCTAGAGCTGCGGCTGCAACCAGATGCGTGGTGGCTCACCCATCACACATCGCCTCGCCTCGGTCGCACATCACCGAGGTCGCCGCGGCTCGCCGTCGCCATGAAGCAAAAACAAGAGATGCGATCGAGAGACAGAGATAGCAGAGACACCCGCGTGAGAGGATAAGGCTAGCGGGACGCAGGCGTGGGCAAGTCAGCCCATGTGGGCCATGGTCGTGGCACCCCCTGCGTGAAAGGATCCAGCGCGATCTGAATGCACGCGCCCAACTCGCACGCGACCGGCCGAAACGCTCGGCCGGCGCACCGTAGGGAAACGTATCCCTTTATTATATGTAAACGTTTGACTTGACTAATCCAAATAGTATTCCTCGTCAAGCTTGCAATTGTCTCTAGGGTCTTAATCCACTCTACTTGAATCAAACTAATAAATACTTCTCCACCCCCCGCATCGTCCTGCATGAGCAAGCCAGCTGACATGTGTTGATCACTACTAGCTTAACTCCCTCTGGCCTCTGCTAGCTGCAGCCATGGCCCATGCAAGAAGCATCCCCCTACCCACGTACTACGACCTGATGATCAGCTGCTTCCTGTTATTTCTAGCCATGACCTACGCGACTACTCACGCCGCCGCACTGTCCTTCGACTACAACTTCACCGTCCCGAGGGACCGCAAGCAGCTCAAATTCATCAACGCCTCCTACGCTGGCCGCGACCGGGTCATCCTCACCGACGACAGCTCCAACCTCACCGGCCGCGTCGTGCACCGTAAGCCCGTGCGCCTCTGGGACGACCGTACCGGCAGGAGAGCCAGCTTCACGACGAGCTTCCGCTTCGCCATCGTCCAGGACAGCAACAGGACGGACAACCTCTCACGGGGCGACGGCATGGCGTTCTTCCTCGGGCCTTTCCCGGCGACGACCCCTCCTCCGGGCTCCGACGGCGGCCTCCTCGGGCTCTTCAGCAACCCCAACAGCACCGGCGCCGCCGACTCGCGACGCCCGCCGCACATCCTCGCTGTGGAGTTCGACACGCGCTGGAACCACGGCTGGGACCCCTCGAACGGGGACGGCGCCGGCGGTGGCGACCACATCGGCGTCGACGTCAACGGCATCAGGTCCAACCGGACCAGAAGCCTGCCGCCGTTGAGCCTACATGGAATCATGTGGGCGAGCGTCACGTACGACGGCGAGTCCAAGGTGATGAAGGTGGCGCTACGGAAAACCGAGCTGGCGTCGGAGGAGTCGAGCACCACGTACGAGTTCAACGCCACCATGGATCTCAGGGACGACGCCGGCCTTGTACAGGACGCCGCCGTCGGGTTCTCGGCGGCCACCGGTGTCCTCTGCGAGTCGCACCAGCTGCTCTCTTGGTCCTTCCACTCAACAGGTAACCCATTTCAAATCTAACGATGTCATCATGCATGAACGAATTTCTAATATTCCGATAAGGTGTACCAATATATCAACGGTAATTGTCCCCGGCCAACGTTCGCTGTAAGGGGGTGGCAAGCGAACCATTTTTACTGTCAGTTTTGGTTGTAAAACGGGATCAAACGACGGCAGTTTTTAGACGAAACCTTCTCAGGGAGAAAATGTCATGTCTTCTGAAGGAAATGTCACCTCTCCCCACTTTCATCACAACTAAAACTGCCAACGAATTGTTCGCATGTGCCACCTCCCCTGGCGAACATTAACCAGTTAGGAGGGTTGTCCTATATCAAAAAGGAAATAAACCTAATGACTTGAGATTATCCCCAATAATTTGTGACTTTATGTAGCCTATTTGTTGGTGCGGATGCCGTTGGACTTCGCTCACAAATAGCACACATCACGTACCAAGAATCCATAATTGATTCGTGCGGCAGAAATTAATAAAAACACTAAGCTTCTGCATCCTTCTGTTGTTAGCGTACTTAAGTATATATCTTTCAGTACTATAATGACTTGTGTATTAACAAACCAACTACAATCATCCCAAAATTGATGTGACATTCTCATGTCTGTAGCTGGCCTCTTTACAAATAGACAAGTTTAAAACTCACAAGCCAAGTTTAAATCCTCTTAATCTGAATTTGGCTGCCTTTTCCCTCGATCTTTACTAATATAGCTCTCCTGCATGTTCTGCGCTACTTTTCTACAGAAAAAAACATAGAACAACCCAAATAATCACAGGTCAAAGTTGATGTACTTTCATCTATTAATTTACTCCCTCGGTCTGATATTTTATTTGATACTTCCTCCAATCCAAAAAAAAAGTGTTGTGGCTTTAGTTCAAACTTGAACTAAAGCTGAACCAAAGCCACAAGACATTTTTTGGATTGGAGGGAATATTTTCTAGACTGTATTAGTTCGATGTGTTCTTTTGCATGTGGCAATCTAAACTCAAATAATAAACCTAACCAACTATAATCATAAATCATCCCTAATGTGATGTGACATTCTCATCACTCTAGCCCCTTGGTGGTGTGGACCCCATCTGATCAAGCTCTTCTAGAATGTTACACATCACCAAGCAAGGGTCTTGCTTGCAATATATCGATCTTATCCCTACGTCGCCAGAACAAAAACAGAAAGCTTCTTTTGCATATGTACATGCACTAGCTAGCTGGTTTCCTATTCGTGCATGACAAAACGTACGACCCTGCTAAAGTTGCATGGCAACATCATGTCATCATGCGCACCTGCCCGGGCTCTCACGTCTGTATGATTAATCGTCTTCATGCTCAATTGCCAGTCCGCATCATGATTCCTAAGATCTTAGAGCAGATGTTGAGGGGACCATGATGAAATCCATATTGTTAAGGGCATGTACAATGGTGGCAGCACCTAGGTGCTGCCCCAGCTCAGCCACCTATGATCAAGGAAATGAGGCTACCAATTCGATTTTTTTTTCATCCGATGATAAACGTGAAGCTACCCTTCTGTGGAACCCACCATCATCTTCTTTCCTTTCTAATTCTCATATCTTTTTTCACCTCCTGGGACCATCTCCAGCTTGCTTTCCCTCTACTTTTCCTCTCTCTCCCCACATTCTCTTGGTTTCTCGCATGGAGCAGCCGGCTCTGCTGCAAGCCACACCAGGACCTGCAGGGCTACCAATTTTTCTACAACGTGGCATTCAAACCTAGGTGGACAATGGGGCAGCAGGTTTGAGGCAGCCCATTGGCCATGCCCTAATTAGATTGCTTTATAAATGCCATTTTCGTGTTATTACTTTTTCAATTAAATTTTGGTTATGTGAGAAACAGGAACAAATTTTAAGAAAGGAAGAAACTCACTCCCAATGAAGCTACTGGCTTGGCTCACAATTCTTTTGGCTCACATAAACTATGTTCGATATTAGGTAGATTCTTGTAAATCATAATCCCGTTTACCCAACCCATTTCCTCCTATTTTTAGTGGTTGTGTGGATAGCTTTTTTCTTCTTTTCTGGCAAGAATTTCATAGTATTTCATAGAATAATCACATCACAACATCATTTAGCTACCTAAAACTAAGTCTTTACCTCTCAAAGTATCAAACACAGGAGAAATTTACTCCTTCACCCATTCTTAAACCCATCGGCTGGCTTATGTAAGGACTAAATTATAGTGACAAATCCAATAAAATTTGAAATTTTTAATACATGTAGCTTACATGATGAAGTAAAATATCTGTGCATATATTGACTGCAAAATATTAACATTTGGGATTTATGCGGTAAATATCTCTATTTTATTTGCATAGCTTGTAGATGGTCATACTTTTTGTAAGAATATGTGTATAAACTACATGATTTTGGATTCATATCTTAAAATTTTACAACAACAATTTTTCCTTCATATCTTAAACTACATGATGATTTAGAAGTTTGGTGAGCTAAAAGAATTAGCTTATATATGAGCCAAGCTAATGTTTCAGCAGGGAAAATGGACTTTCTATATTTTTTAAATTTTGTGTAGGGTAAACTGTTAGAACTATAGTTAAGCTAGATTTATAAATGGTAGAATAAATAGCTATCTTGACCCATGAAAAGAAACATCTAAATAGACTGAGCTAATAAACCTAATAAATTGAGATTATCCCCAATAATTTGTGACTTTATGTAGCCTATTTGTTGGTGTGGACGCCATTCGACTTCGCTCACTAACAGCACACATCACGTACCAAAAAACTATACTCATCCCAAAAATTATGATAAACCCAACCCAACAAACCCAACATCACGTAGCCTATTTGTCTTGTATATTAATTTTCCTTTTTTGCAATTGCACATAGGCAATCTATACTTAACTAGGATAAACCCAACAAACTATACTCATCCCAAAAATTATGCGACATTCTCATATCTCTATCTTAGCCTCTTTACTGATAGACAAGTTTTAAACTCACCACCCAAGTTTATATCCTCTTAATCTGAATTTGGCTGCCTTTCCCTTTTCACTAATGTAGATCTCCTACATGTTCTTCTATTTTATTTTTCTTCAGGAAAAACATAGCACAACCCAAATAATCACATGTCAAATTTGATGTTTTCATCTATTGATTTACTCCCTCAGTCTGAAATTTAATTAGGTATTTTCTTTTGCATATAGGCAATAACTTAATTAATAAACCCAACCAAGTATAACCATCCCTAATGTGATGTGACATTCTCATCACTCTAGGCTCTTATTGGTGTGGGCCCAATCCGATCGACCTCCTTCTAGAACATTACACATCACCAAGCAAGGGTCTTGATTGCATCATTATCGATCTTATCCTATGCCATGAGAATAAAAACAGAAAGCTTCTTTTCTAGCGTATATGTATGTGGACTAGCTACTTTCCTGCTGGTCCATCACAAAAGGTACCACCTGGCCAATGTTGCATGGCAACATCATGTCATCATGTGCACCTGCATCGACTCTCACATCCGTACGGCCAGTAGTCTTCATCTTCAATTGCCACAAATCATGCTTCCTAAGACCTTAGAGCTGAGATTGAGGGGACCATGTTGAAATCCATGCTAATTAGATTGATGTTTAAATGCAATTTCAGTTTTATTACTTTTTCAATTAAAATTTTGGTTATGTGAGAAAGAGGAACAAATTTTAAAAAAGGAAGAAAGTCACTCCCTGTGAAGCTACTAGTTTGGCTTACTTAGACCGTGTTTGATATCACGGTGGATTCTTCTAAATCATAATCCCGTTGACCCAACCCATTTCCTCATATTTTAGTGGTTGTTTGAATATATTTTTCTTCTTTTTGGCAAAAAATCATAGTATTTTACAAAATAATCACATCACAACATCATTTAGTGAACTAAAACTAATCCTTAACCTCTAAAAGTACCATACCCTGGAGTATTTACTCCTTCTCCGGTTGTCACACCCACCGATCGGTTTATGAAGAACAAAATTATGCTGACAAGTCAAAAAAATTGTATTTTTTTAATAATGTAGTTTACAAAATGAAGTATATTTGTGTATATATTTGTTACAAAATATTAACATTTGTGATGCACGCAAATATCTTTCTTTTCTTTGCATAGTTTGTAGATAGTCATACTTTTTGTAAGAACGTGTGTATAAACTACATGATTTTGGATTAATATTCTAACATTATACAACAACAATTTTTCCATCACAATGGTTTTGCAAACTGGGACATGATGATTTAGAGAGTTTGGCGAGCCTAAAAGAGATAGCTATATGAGCCAAGCCAATGTTTCAGGAGGGAAAATTGACTTCCTATATGTTTGAAGTTTTGTGTAGGGTAAATTGTTAGAATTATAGTTAAGCTAGATTTATATTTCTATAATGACCTTACCATTTAGCACCAAAAATAAGACAATAACTGATTGCTATTTTGCTAACAGATCCATCTCACACGGAGACAAAAATGTGGGTGATATTCCTATCTGTCACAGCAGTTTTATTAGCCGGTTTACTAGTGGCTCTTCTCCCTCTTCTCTATACTACATTTATGAAAAGGCCAAGACGGTGCCTCGACGGAAATTGTTTGCAAGGTAAATATATCATGGATTTTATTTAATTATTTAATTAGAAAAGTCACTTCATCAATTCCCTTCTCTTAACTAACCATGTTATTCGATCGTGGAAAAATCAAAGTTGCAAGAAAATTCTCCTACTCTGAGCTAGTAGCGGCAACGGACAACTTCTCGCGAGATAGGAAGATCGGCAAAGGTTCCTTCGGTGACGTGTACAGAGGGTTGCTACATGTGCCGGACCTGCGGGAGGTGGCGGTGAAGGAAATGCGGCAGCCAACATTGAAGCGGAACCGGAAGAACTACGTGCATGAGATCGAGACCTTGTGTCAGCTACGCCATAAGAACCTCCTACGGCTCATCGGCTGGTGCGACGATGGTGGCCGGTTGGTGCTTGTCTACGAGCTCGAACCCAACGGTAGCGTCAGCGACCATCTCCATGACGGCGACACTAGCGGGAGAATATTGACATGGCCGCAGAGGTACAATATCCTTCTTGGTATTGCAGCCGCCATTGACTACCTCCACAACGGTGCATATGACTCAACAAAGAGGTACGTATTACACCGGGACATAAAGCCCAGTAACGTGATGCTGGGAGAGGGCTTCGAGGCCAAGCTCGGCGACTTTGGACTCGTACGACAGGTCATCCGCCATGGTGACGGGGGTACTCCTCGGACAACTGTTATCGGGAGCATGGACTACATGGACCCCAAGTACATCGAGCTCGGCACGCTGAGCTCCGCCTCTGATATATACAGCTTTGGGTTGGTGCTGCTGGAGGTGGCCACTGGCGTGAGACCGTCCGTCCCGGGAACAGCAGCACACCGGAACACCCTCATCGCGGCCGTCACGAAGTCTCACAGCAGAAAAGCCATCCTCGAGATGGTAGATGAGCGGCTGAGAGGGGAACTGAATCAGTGGTGGTGGCAGATGGAGCGTGTCATGGTCACCGGGCTGAAATGTGTCGAGCCGGCGCGTGACGAGCGACCATCTATCAAAGATGTCATCGACCTGCTCTCCAAGCACGAGCAATCTCCGGCATCTAGCCGTTACCTGAAAGATACTTCAATGAGCAAGGATCGATTTCCTTACATACTTACTAGGAATGTGGCTCTCGCAAATGCAAGGGCAACATCTTTAGCGTAGTGAATATGTCCATGAAATAATATGAGTTCATAGATATTAAATATGTGGAATTTTGAATCCTATAGCTCTATAGGCGTGTACAAGGTTATGTTAAGTAAAATATCTCTAGTGTGGCAAATATTTTTGAAGCACGTTAATTTGTGGGCACAATTTAAGTATCAGTTAATCTAACCACCAGTCGACTGGTGGTTAGCGTCAGGCACGTACGAAAAAAGAAAGGGCGGCCAAGACGGGATTCGAATCCCCGACCTCCTGCAAGTGCACCATCCCAGTAACCAACTCACCCAGACTTCATTGTTGTAAAAAGTGCTCAGACTATGAATGTATTGCGTACTGGCTCTTTGTTCAACGTTTAAAATGTACAACTTCCTAACTTGATGGCGAATTTAGTGAGAGGAAATCCGGAGACTATGGCATTGACTGCCGTGATTTTTTCTCCGGATTGGGCCTGTCATTTATTTGGGTGCTAGATCTATTGGCACGCCCTCTTTAGTCAAAAAAAAAATGATGCTAAATATGGGATTTGAACACACGCCAAGCAACTAATGTGAAACGGACACTAACCAGCTCAGCTAGACTTTTTGTTGTGCAAAAGAATGCACATCATACTATTTTTGACCATTCCATGTTGCTTCCTTTTTCTTTCTTCTTTGAAGAGTTGATTAAATATCCCCCGATAACTTTTGTGAATAGCATGATAACTCACACATTGCAGACCCGATAACTTATTTACCGCTGTACTGGTAACTTTGGCGACCGAAGGGGGGGGGGGAGTTGACGAACTTTTGTGTGAATAGCACGGTACTCACACATCATAGACCTGATAACTTATGCATCCTATCTTGATAACTTTG
>NC_041383.1:40222026-40228418 GCF_002162155.2 Triticum dicoccoides
GGTAGATTTTGTGTCAATGTCATGATAACACACACATCTAGACCTGATAGCTTATGGATCCCGGTCCTGATAACTTTGGCACGGCGGGTGGGGGGTGGGGTGGGGGAGTTGATGAAACATCCCCTCGGTATCTTTTATGTGAATAGCATGGTAACTCACACGTCGCACAAAACCATTTGCTCCAAGTTTAAAAAAGAGAAGGTCTTGAAGGGAGGAGATAACTTTGGCACGGTGGAGATAACCTTTTTCCCACAAAAAAAACAATTTATTTCTCTACCCCCAAAGTTACCGCAGTGTTTGTGAGTGAGTTATCAGGTTCGTGTCGTATATATTACCATGCTCTTTATAGAGAGTTATTGGCGTGTGTTACAAAAAAATCCCTGTGGTCCAAAACATTACCACAATGTTTGTGCGTGAGTTATCTGATTCATAGTGTATAAATTACCATGCTCTTTTTACAGATAAGTCATCGGGATGTGTTCCGACAACATTTTTTTCTTCGGGTCAATAGTTACCACGATGTTTTTGAATGAGTTATCAGGTTCGTGACGTATAATTACCACACTCTTTTACATATAAGCTATCGGGGTGTATTACAACAATTTTTTACCTAGGGTCAAAATGTTACAGCAGTGCATGAGTTATCATGTCTATGATGCACGAATTACTGTGTACAAAAGGGAAGAAAAAATGGTAAAAATAAAGAAAGGAAAATGGCTTGTTTTTCTAGTCGTGTATGTACCAGTATAAATATTTATCGATCTTTTTTGTAATCACAAGTCGAAACTAGACGAGGTGGATATGACAAGTGATGAAGGATCAAAAGGTAGGGAGTTCGAGTCCCACCTCCTGCAATATTTTTATCACATTTTTTCTACCATGCCAGAAAATAAAAAGAAAGCGGATGGATCGCGTCAATCGGGGGGAGAACGGGAGAAGCGGGAGCGATCGGGGGGATCGCGTCAATCGGGGGGAGAACGGGAGAAGCGGGAGCGATCGGGGGAGTCGTGCGGATCTGTCGCTAACGACCAGTCGACTGGTCGTTAGCACAGTCCTTTAAGTATTAGGCTGGTGTGTCACAATCCTAATCATTAATTGATGGTGTGTCACAATTTAAGATATCTCTAGTGAGACTTCAAGTACAAAAGAAAAGGCTTAGCCCAATCATTAATTGATGGTGTGTCACAATCGATAAGTATTAGGCTGGTTTCATATCTCAATTGGTAAATTTTACCAACTAGCTAGTCGGCATAGCTATTGCACGAGTTAGTTTATCACAGATATGAATGTGCTACAATTGTGTGGGTGAATAAACTTTTCACGTAATACCAAAAAGGATTTCCCCTGATACAAACACTTATTACAACCGAAAGACCGATACAAACACAAAACACACATACCCAAGGCAAGATACAAAGGTGCAGGGCACCGACACACCCCACCGATAACCAAGCAAACACCGCTTGGAGCTGCAATAGAAAGGTGAGCCAGACAACAACGAAGCCAGGACTTCAAAACGGTGCCTTCCAGAAGGGTACGACCATGTATAGCCGCCACCGCAAGATCTCGAAGATCAGGTTTTCACCCGGAGCAAGACGACAGGAGTGGGATGCCACGACGGAGCCTTCATGAAGGATACAGCGTCAACGGCCGGTGCCACCGTCGGCCAGTCAAGTACTGGGCAAGTGGTGTACCCAGGTGCTCACACCCCTCCGTCGCACCCTAACTTCGTCAACCATCCGCAACCACACCAACCGCGTGGCCATGGTTGCCCGCCCGCACCTGAGACACATGCTCCACTCCCAAATGTCGTGCCTCCCGCCACCAGAGCCGCCGCCCTGCAACCAAGCAAACAAGGGACCACACAAAGGCCCTGGCTTTGGCCCAACCGACCGCCTCCGACCGACTGAGCCATCAGCAAATGCTCTACCCCAGACATCGGCAAACCTGCGCAACCCGCCCGCGGCGAGGAAAGGGGGAGAAGGAGGAGTGGACGCATCCGGACTGGCACACCCCTAGAATAGTGTCAAACTAGAATAGTTCTTTTGTATACACAATTAATGAAATTAGTTTTTTTTCCTAAATGAGTTGACTTGTTCTTGAGTAACATGGCAGTAACAGATTTAGTTTGCTCGGTTCATGGCCCGTCATTTCCTAAGAATCTAGTTCGATGGAATGTCTCCGGTTTGCGAATCCAACAACCAATTCAAGAATCTATTAATTCTGATTCACCGACTCTGATTCATAAATCAGAGTTCTCTATTTGTGAACCTGGTGATTTGGGCATACCTTTCAGTGCGGAATAAGAATTGGCACAAGATTCAATTTTCTACGGAATTGATATCAGATTCGAGAAAACAAGTAAATTTAGACCAAGAAAACATATAGAACATGAGGACCGTAAGTCTACTCTGTCCTATGAAATGTAATTCTATAAATACTCAATTAATGGAGACTTAATAATACCTTTCTTGATGAAATTGCTAGGCAAACTGATCATGAAAAAAGCAGTTATGGACAACACAAGAGTGCCAATTAGCTCCAGGAGAAATCCAAACCACTCATTAGCTGCTTAGTTATCGAAGGACGTACGCAAATTGGAATTAATTCTGTCCAAGTTTGTTTGGTAAAATCCATCCTCCTTCCCAAAGCACCGTATAGTTGGAGCGCCCAAAATGGTCTCCGTTAAGTGATCAATAACTGGTCCATTTGTGACTCCTTGGAGACGAGTTAGCCCTCGGGATGTTGCAATATAACGATCCTGAAAGATAAATAAAAGTCAGAAACCAACTTTCTCATTATTCAGTTATGGGTTGGTAATATAAAGACTGAGTCCTTTAAGATGTTTTTTTTTTAGAAAAGGGGTATAACCCCGGCTTCTACATAGAACGATGCATACGGCCACCTTTATTAGAACGCAAAAAAGTTCAACAAGGTCATGAGGTCTTAAACAAAGGAGCCAAAAAAAGCTCACGAAGAGCAGAAAATAAAAGCCACAACCGGCAGGCAAAAAATATAGATAGGAAAACTAATTGCCTATCATATTACATGACCGCCATCCAAACCGGCTCAATATAGCCCGAGCTACCATCTCCCATCGGGTAGATCCAGTAACCAAATGCTCCCTGGCCTCCGTCTGAAAGAGTAGCGACCACATACGGATCAATGTAGTAGCTTGAAAGATAACCTGCAAAAAATGAGTATTTGATGCTCTGTTAAAAACCAAATCATTCCTGCAGTTCCACACTACCCAAAGTAAAGAACATACTCCTACACGAATGTGTCTTGCTGTTTGGGACTCTATCCCGTCTAACCACGTCCCAAATAACATGTTGATATTAGTCGGAGGAGTAATATTGAACGCAATGTGAATAGTCCGCCATAGAACCTTTGCCATCGGACAATCAAGAAAGAGGTGTTTGGTGGTCTCATCATGATCACAAAAACTACATCTCGTGGAACGAGTCCAGTTGCGCTTTGTCAAGTTGTGCTTAGTCGACTTATTTGTGTATAAACCACATGAACACTTTAACTCTCAAAGGTACCTTGACATTCCAAACATGTTTGGAACTGGGAATAGAGCTAGAGTTAATCACATTTAAATACATAGATTTAACCGTGAACTCTCCATTCTTAGTTAACTTCCAGCACAACGAGCCTGGCTGTTGAGAAAGCTGTACATCCATTAGTTTTCTCACCAAATGGAGCCATGCTTCTCAACGGGCTCCGGCAAGTGCTCTCCTAAAGTGGATGTTGAGAGGAGTGGACTGAAGCATGGTATCAACGAAGGCGTCTCTTCATTGCACAATGCTATAAAAGGAGGGATATTGCAACGCGAGAGGGGGATTATACCCGGCCGGTACCAAATGTTCAATAGCAGTCCACTGCAATGGCTATGGCTGACGGCCAAGCTACTTGGCAGGTGACTGCAATGCTGCTAACCACCGAAATGCACATTGATACACCAATACCCATATAAAATAGAAGGGCGGTGTCTATTTTAGTTTGGTCCGCTGTTGCAGAAAGAATACACAAGGGTATGCTTCAACAAAAGATTCTATACATGACCGGTAACAAACAAAACCTATGTCTTCACAAGACATACCCGGCTTAGAATTCTTCCTGAAGGAGTCGTGTCAAAAAATGACATTGGAGCTCGTAGAATGCTACTCCCTATGTTCACTTATATAAGACATTTTAGTAAATTCAGACAGTGTACTAAACAGTTCAAACTCAGCTGTCTGAAACGCCTTATAAAAACGAACGGAGGGAGTATTAAACATCTTACCGAAGAAGGCCTGGGCTGATTTAAGCCCCAAAAAAGCGATGAAAAGAAGGCTGATGAACTGAAATACGACCGAAGCAGAAACTATTGACGCATAGACACCAAGAAACATGGAGATGTCAAATATGGTGCCCCCTGATGATTCATATGACAGCCAGTAGTTGCTGGCCATTCTGGAGCCCTCTGTCAGCACAGATATAGCTAGAATGAGCACAACTCCCCACCAACCCCAAGCCTGTGTGATGTACAGCTTGTACGCATGCCAACTCACTTGGCCACTCTCCGTTTCCTCTTCCTCAATTAGCTTAGAAGAACCTGCTTCATTGCTCGGAGCAATATCAGCCGTATTGCTGTCTTCTTTAATTGGTTTGGAGTCAATCGTGGCTGCAGAATTCTCGGTGTTCTGAACAGTGTGGCCTTTTACCCCTGGCGCTTCCATGGAACTGTGGTGAGCAGCAACCAGAGCTGAAAAATCTGAACATGAATCTAGCAAATCGCCATAGACCGCTGACTGAATGATCGCCCCATTTTTCATTACCTGCATAATGCAGTTTCATCTCTGTTATCTGTCGATATCATCAGCATGGTATCTTTCGCATAGTATATGAAGTATGGATAATGTTAACAGGTAAAGAAAATGAAAAATAGATTTGAGAAAAATACAAAGTTTTTAGGGACCATAGGTATGAACACTAGATTAGTTCTTTCCCTACTCCCTGAACCGAAAGAAAACATTGCTACTGATACTCTGCGATATCTTAGTCACTTATTTTCTACACAAATCATATATGTCTACTCTATTTCCTCCTAAAATAATACATACAGTAAAAAAATTGAACTTACGAATACAGTATCCACATTTCGTAAGAAATCCACTTGGTGAGTAACAAGCAAAACAATCTTATTCTTGAGTAGGCCCTTGAAACATTCCTGCAGAAAAAGGCTACCTGTTAGTGCTACTTAATAGTAATTGGCTAAGATACTAGCAATATTCTAGTCATAGCCCTATACTTTCAGTTCCACACAACCCTTTATTTCTTTTCGCACTGCTGTAGTGATGAGAAAGCTAAATAAATAGCATTAGAAAAAAAAAGATTTGAAAGAACAAAAGAAACTGATATTTAATGACCGGTATCAACAAAATTATAATTCGATCGCCAAATGCAGAATCCTTTTCTGTTCAATTAATCAAATATATCGCAAGAATGCACTTTTCTCAAGATCTCAGTTTCCATATCTGAACATTTTCTAAACCATCTATACTGTGGCGGCTGGTATCATGCTTTATCATTTTGAAAATATATCGCCAGGTGCATCCCATGAACATTTAAAATTGTGTTACTGTTGCATTTACCCCAAATTTAATCAACTATATGAATTCTGAAATACTACATGAAAAGAAAAAGGATGGCAATAAGTTTTTTACCTTAAAGGTAGTCGAGCCAGTATGAGCATCGACTGCACTAAATATGTCATCGAGAAGACATATATCACAGTCTTGATAAACTGCTCTAGCCAACTGGATGCGTTGTTTCTGGCCACCACTGAGGTTGATCCCACGCTCTCCTATTTCCTAAATCTTTTTGTAAGCAACAAGCATGTATGACTTTCTTGTATGTCTCTGCATGGATCGGCAGTCCAAACAAAATGTTTTCTTGAATGGTTCCATTCTGGATCCAAGCTGTCTGATTGACACATGCCGTGGTCCCATACACCCTAACCTATATATATCGAAGACAAAAAATATATAAATAATGCAGATGCTGGCAACGCAGAAAAGTAATTAAACTGATTTGAAAAGAAGATAGTGATGCTGACGTGTGTACATGTAATTCGGCTACAATAAAAGAAGCAGATAAAGGCTACCCTTGTCGATGGACAAGTTCAAGAAGCAGATACCTAATGTTCAAGAAGCAGATGCCGCATTAGGGTTCGGGCAGGGCTGGGTTGGGGACTTGGGGGCTGGGGGGCGTCTGAGTTACATTTTTTGCTGTAAAAATTCCACTTAATACAAATTTTCAAATCTCAAACACTTCAAAATTGACATTACTAATAAGTTATATTAAAATGTTTGAAGGTATGTAATTTACCACAAACTATTGTGCAG
>NC_041383.1:40228786-40236714 GCF_002162155.2 Triticum dicoccoides
TTGAAAACAGAATGGTTAACATTGGTTCAAAAGAAAAAATAATGTGATTTCAATTTACGATGATCTAAAAGAATTGATTAATCCTACATAAATTAGAGTCCCATGCTTACCAAAAAAAGTAACAAAGACAAGGGGCAGGAAGAAAATTCATTATCTGGTCCATTTTGTCATTTGGTTACGAGGAAATTGAGCAAATAAAACGCGGAGAAGATTGTATTGATTTTTAGCCAGTTTTTCTTATTAACTGAACAATTCTCTTCTTCTTAATATAAAAAGGCAGAGCTTCTGCAGTTCCTTAGAAAAAAAAAAGAAGTGGAGAATATTTTCTTTACCATGGTTTAAATTTTAAGAAACTCTTACCTCTTCCTATGCACAAAAATCGAGGCCGGTGTGGCATAATAACATCATGATTGTACTCTTTCATATGAACTGGCTTCGGTTCGACAATTTTATCAAGCATTAGGCTTCGGCTCGCATATGGGTATGGTTGCATGGCGAAAAGTCATATAAGCTTTCGTAGCACTTGGGTTTGTATATTTCAATGATGAAGAAAACAACCACTGCAATGAAAAGTATAATGACAAAAAGTCATATAAGCTTTCGCAGCACTTGGGTTTGTATATTTCAATAATGAAGAAAACAATCACTACAATGAAAAGTATAATGTCTCCTGGGTCTAAATTAAGCGGTTCTAGTTTACTTAGGTTTTGACTAGTCCAACTACGTGGTTTTGCACCGATCGGGGTTTTCCACCTGTATGATATCCTTTGCCCTAGAAAAATCTGCTATCTAGTCCTATGGTGAGGATGAAACCTCGATTAAACATTGCTTCACACTATCACCGTTTTTATAAATTTACAATATAGACATGGATGCTTGTATGAAAACTATCTCTATGCACCAATGTACTGTACACCATAGTCCTTGAATACATAGTCTCCCGCAAAAAGCAAAGCAGAAACTCTTGAAGCATCAATGTCAAGCCTAGTACTTTAAATTAATGTGAGTATATTCAACCACAAATAACCTAACGAAGAACATCTCATCTCACTATATTGTCACTATTTAAGCCATGAAATCTTTAAATTCTTTTATCGATGACCTTATCCAAAGTGATTCCTAATTTTTGGTGGAACAGTAAAAGAAGGAAATTGCACCATTGGATCTTTTGCAATAATTGTTTATGTTAATAGAGAATAAAACTCAAATTCTAATGAAATGCAAAATTCTTTTACAAATAAAAAAATAGTACATGATGCAGTGCCTTAGACTCACCTTGCCGGAGACCTTGTGCATCTCTCTCATGATGCAGGACAGCAGCGACGACTTGCTGGAGCCAACCGCTTCGATCACCACCGCGAGCTCCCCCTTCCTCACCTCCACCTTGATCCCTTTCAGCACCGGCTCCACCCCTCCGCCATCCTTCTCCTCGTCATCGCTGCCCTGGACGTCCCATGCGAACACCCCGCATTGCACCCTCACGGCCACCTCATCCCCGGCGGTGTCACTGCCAGGACGCTCCACCGCCGTGGTGTCGATCTCGGCATCCGCCAGGAACTTGTACAGCCTGCCGAGCGACATGAACTGTAGAAGTGCATGCTCTAGCCAATGCAATCAAAAGACAGATCTGATGGAAGAGACTAGGCAGCACATTATACGTTAACACTCCCCCTCACGTGTGGCTCCCTCAGGCCTTAACGTGGACCGAAAGTGGGCTGCAATTTAATGCGTCAGCCAGGTCTTGAACTCAAGACCTCTTGGCTCTGATACCATGTAAAAGTACATGCTCTAACTAATGCAACCAAAAGACCGGTCTGATGGAAGAGACTAGGCAGCACATTATACGTCAACACAAGCGCCTGCATGGACATCACCATGGTCTGCGGGAAGTTGCTCATGGGGCCTTCGAGCATGCAGAAGAAGGCGGTGGCCGTGAACACCTTGCCGGCGTCGAGCTCCCCTCCGGTGGTGAGGTACGTCCCGAACACGAGAACCGTCATGGCGATGGGCCCGCTGGAGTACACCACGTTGGTGGCGCACACGAAGAGTATCACCTTCTTCAGCCACCCCACCTCGACGCGTCGGAGCTCCAGCACCTTGCCGCCGAAGGTCTCTTCCCACGCCTGCAGCTTGATCATGCGCATTTGGCCGAGCATCTCCGTCGGGGCCTTCACGCTGTTGTCGCGGGCGCTGAAGAACTTGAACTGGTAGCCCAGGTTGAGCTTGTTGGCGAACGCGGTGACCACGACGACGGCGGTGATCACAGCGAGCGTCATGAGCACGGCGGGCCCAGGTACACGTACAGGAGGAACAGGGCCACCGCAATCTGCAGCGGCATCAGCCACAGGCCGTGCAGCCCGTGCATGGCGCCGGACACCATCGAGGTGTCCACCTGCATGTAGTTCACGATGGCGCCCGTGCCGTGCACGCGCGCCGCGCCGGTGGACAGCCGCAACGACTTGCGGTACATCACCGTGAGAGAGCAGCGCGCCGCGGATGCGCATGCCCAGGAGCTGGCCCTGGAAGTTGTAGTGGTGCGACGCCAGCGTCTGGACCGCCTTGCCGGCGATCAGGATGGCCACAAGTCGGAGGCCCTCCAATGGCGTGCCGCTGCGGTGGATGAACTCGACGAAACGGTCGATGGGCGACGGGCCGACGTACATGGCCGCGAGCTGCACGAGCCCCGGCGCCGCGATGAGCAGGAACTGCGGCCAGAAGGACAGCCAGAGCGCGACGCCGACCAGGCTCCGCCACCCCCGTGCTGCCGTTGCCGCCGGCCAGTTGGACGCGAGCAGAGCGTACGCAGACTCGGCGCGGTGGTCCAGCGACACCGGCGGGACGTCGGTGTCGGCGAGGGACTCGTTGGCGTGCCCCTTGGAGATGAGCGGGTTGATCCAGCTGAAGGTCGCACGCAAGAGGAACGACGCGGTCACGTACGGCGTCGCCGTCGCCGCCACCGCCGCGCTGGGGTTCTGGTCCTGTTCGTGTTCGTCCTCTTCATCACGCGCCGGCGCCGTGTAGGTGGTGATGGCCACGTACGCGAGAGGAAGCGACACGAGCAGGCCGGCGAAGGCGAGGACGTCGTCGGGGAGGAGCGGCGAGCCGTCGGCGCAGCGGACGGCCGCGGAGGCGGAGAACAGCGCGGCACCAAGGGCGGTGGCGATCCAAAACACACAGAGGTGCGGAGGGTGAGCGGAGGCGAGCACGGTCCATGCGATCGCGGCGTGTGCGGCGAACTGGACGGCGAGGAAGGCGGACTCCATGAGACGCCACGGCTTCGTGCCTGCTGCCGGCAGGAGGAAGATCGCGGGTGCAAGGAGGACGGCGGACGCCGCGGCGGTGGGGGCGGAGGCCCCGAGCGCGACGGCGTGGCGGCCGGTGTCCCGGAACGGCGCGGTCGGAGTGAGAGTCGGCGACGGTAGCAGTGGCTCCTTCTCAGGAGACGCGTCGTCGGCGCCACGGCGACAGAGGGCGAGGACGAGCGAGGCCGCGAGGAAGAAGACGTCGATGGCGCCAAGGAGCGCGCGCTGCGGGCACGGCGAGAGCAGGAGGAATGCGAGCCTGCCGGCGAAGGAGCCAGACGACGACGGCGAGCACCCGGTGGTGGCCAGCCACCACGGGAGCCCTCCTCCTGCTCCCATCTCGCACGCCCTGCTCGGCTACTCCTAGGGAGGTGAGTTAATTGCAGGGAAGTACCACATTTGGGGCAGTTGTAACGGATCAGTACCACTATTCAGTTTTTTTACAAGTTAGTACCACGTTTGAGGCTGGTCGTTGCAATACGGGCTAAACCGCGTATAACTCTGTATTGACGTTGTATCTGACAACCTGGCCCTACCAGTCAGTTCACAAGCCGCTGAACCGGTGCGTCGCTCGGGTGGCTAGGACGGACCCGGCTCGGTCGGTCTTGGCTCGGTCTAACCCTAGCAGTTCTCTCCTCTCCCTCTCCCTCTCCTCGCGATGGCTAGTCCGGGCGGCGGCGGCGGCGGCGGTCGCGGTGGCCGGAGCAGCAGTGGCGTTGTGGGAGGGTACGGAGACCTTCCCGGACTCGGGAGCGATGCGCATAGAGGAATCGAAGTCGACGGCGAGGATTCCAGTTCGTCTGCTTACTACAGCGACGACGACGAGGGTATGGGGGCGCCACTGTCCATGGAGCAGTGGCTGCGGCTGGCTGAGATCTGGGTGGCCAACCCTACCACGAGCCATCACTGGAGCCATGGATTGGGTGGCGTACTATAAGTGCTATGTCCTCTCCCTCTCTACTCTCTCATTTGTGCCATGATTCGGGCTAGGGTTAGGTTTACTGAACTGAAAATGTGCAATTTTGATGTCCATTGTAGTTTGGATGATGCTGTTTGGGATGTTAGGATTCATTTCGATGCTCAGCATAATTTGTATAGGAAGATATGCAACTCAGATGTCACATATTTGAATTTGTATGCACTGATGCGAACACAAGGATTTAACTTCAGTGATGAATTGTACCACATGGGGAATGCAGGCATAGGAGGGCAGAGAGAGCATGCCCTAGATTTGATAGACACAAACATCAAGTTGCAGCAAATTAAGAAGCAGAATGAGGATAGTTTAGTTATGAACTTGTTAGACAGGGCCACAACATTTGTCAGTACTGCATCTCATGTTAGTGAGGAAAAATTAGCCACAGTTTTATATGAAGAACCTGTTGTGTATGATCTGAGAGATCCTCATGTGCTTGCTGTTAATGATCGTGGTGTTGTTTATGAGAGTCAAAGCAGCAACAGTATGCACTAGTACAACCTGCTGGTATGTGCGCACAAGAGAGCAGAAATGTCAGCAAGAGGAAGCTCAAATCTGTGATGGAAGAAGAGGAAGAGGAGGGATATAAGAGTAATGATGACTCTCAAGGGGCATATGACAATGACAACAACACTTTCTGCATGAAGAAGTACAGGATTGCTGAAGACACAGAGATAATAGAGGGAAAGAGGCTAGCAGATGCAGAACTAGAAGAGGATGCAGATTCAGATGAAGAAACAAATGAAGATTCAGATAAGGAACAGCTACACTATGAGGGTGACACTGAGGTTGAGGAGTTGTTTGATATTGAGGAGGATGAGGAGGAAGATTCTGAGAAGGAGAAGGAACCACCCATGAAAGCAGCTGGTAAAAAGAGGCAAAAGCTACCAGTTAGGAGAGGGCCCACCACTAGGACACATTCTAATGTGTTAGAGGACTTGAAACCAGATTTCAGGCCATCATCAGATGAAGAAGATATTAGGTTGCTATTGGATAGTGAAGATGATCAATTTGAGCCACTAGCATTTGTCCTACCAAAAGGAAGGAAGAGTAGGGCCATGAAAAGGCCAGCAAGGATATGGTACAATGAAAAACTGGAGAAACCACATCAACAGCTATGTATGCACATGTGTTTCACAAACCAGCAGCAATTCAGAGATGCTTTGTTGAGCTTGCACATTACACAGGCCAGAAATTTTAGGTATCATAGAAACTCAGACAAAAGGATAATTGTTGAATGCAAACAGGAGCATTGTCAGTTCTTCATAGTTGCAGCAGTTATCAAAGGGGAGAAGACATTCACAATAAAAAAATGAGGTTGCAGGACACTTTCCCTAGCACTACAGAGACATCAAGGGTTAGTGCAAAGTGGCTTGCACAGACATATGAGTCCCTGTTCAGGTTTGATCCAAACACAAGTATTTTGACTCTGATTGACAACTGCAATGAGAAGTATGGTGTTGATGTGCCCAAGCACATGGCCTATAGGGCCAAAAACCTTGATGTAGAGGTTGTTTTAGGAGAGCACACGAAACAGTATCCCAGGCTGAGGGACTATGCTCAAACAATCATGGATACAAACCCTGGGAGTAGAGTTATAGTTACAACTGTAACCCCAAAACCTACTACAAAAATACCACATCCAGGACCAAGGTTTCATGCTATGTTCTTCTGCATCAATGGAGCAAGGGAGGGCTTTCTCAGTGCATGCAGACCATTCATAGGTTAGTGACCTGTTTTATATGTTGTATATGCTTTATTTTAGTGCTTTATTTAGTAGGTTAGTAGTGTTATATAGTGAATAAAATAGCTCCTTGCTTTTGTATGACATATATAGAATTGTGTATAAATTTTTGTAGATGACATATATAGAATAGTTTCATAGTTTCATACAGTTACTGAATTTGGTCTTGCAAATGCAATATAGGTGTTGATGACTGCTTTATTAAGCTCAACACTGGAGCTCAAATACTTCCTGCCACTGGCAAAGATGGCAACAACAACATTTTCCCACTGGCATTTGGTATTGTTGGACAAGAGGATACAGCAAATTGGTGTTGGTTTCTGCACCAACTGAAGATATGTCTAGGAGGAGAAGTTGGACAATTTGGTCCTTATACTATCATGTATGATAGACAGAAGGTATGAATGCATCCTCTTGTTTATCTTAATGCAAATTTGGTCCTTATACTATGATGTCAGTAGCTTAGTATGATATGCTATGTCAACAGGGCCTACTAAATGCAATTAATCAAGTATTTCCCAACTGCCATCAAAGATTTTACCTTAGACACTTGTATGCAAACTTCCAGAATGTTGGGTTTAGGGGAGAAGATCTTAAGAAATGCATGGATAATGCTAGTTATGCTTATAACCAATACAAGTTTGACATTGCAATGAATGATCTAAAAAATGAGAGTGAGGAAGCTTGGAAGTGGCTGAGTGGAATACCTGCAAGATTCTGGGCTAGGCATGCTTTTGACACAAACTGTAAGACAGACTTGATTGTTAACAATCTATCTGAGGTGTTCAACAAGTACATTCTTGATTTTAGGAAAAAACCTATTAGGACTATGATTGATGGTATTAAGAATAAGCAGATGGTGAGGTGGCATAGGAATAGAGAGAGTGGAAGGGAAGCTCTGTGGGAGATCACACCCCATTATGCTGAGAAGTTAGAGGTGGAAAAGGAAAGGGCCAGATTCTGTAAACCCATTCAAGCTGGTGTTAATCTATGGCAAGTAACCAGTGGGCAGCAAACACATGATGTCAACTTGGCACTTCATACATGTGGTTGCAGAAAGTGAAGGAAATATGCCCTAGAGGCAATAATAAAGTTATTATTTATTTCCTTATAATCATGATAAGTGTTTATTATTCATGCTAGAATTGTATTTACCGGAAACATAATACATGTGTGAATACATAGACAAACAAAGTGTCACTAGTATGCCTCTACTTGACTAGCTCGTTAATCAAAGATGGTTATGTTTCCTAACCATGAACAATGAGTTGTTATTTGATTAACGAGGTCACATCATTAGCAGAATGATCTGATTGACATGAACCATTCCATTAGCTTAGCACCCGATCGTTTAGTATGTTGCTATTGCTTTCTTCATGACTTATACATGTTCCTATGACTATGAGATTATGCAACTCCCGTTTACCGGAGGAACACTTTGGGTACTACCAAACGTCACAACGTAACTCGGTGATTATAAAGGAGTACTACAGGTGTCTCCAATGGTCGATGTTGGGTTGGCGTATTTCGAGATTAGGATTTGTCACTCCGATTGTCGGAGAGGTATCTCTGGGCCCTCTCGGTAATACACATCACATAAGCCTTGCAAGCATTACAACTAATATGTTAGTTGTGAGATGATGTATTACGGAACGAGTAAAGAGACTTGCCGGTAACGAGATTGAACTAGGTATTGGATACCGACGATCGAATCTCGGGCAAGTAACATACCGATGACAAAGGGAACAACGTATGTTGTTATGCGGTCTGACCGATAAAGATCTTCGTAGAATATGTAGGAGCCAATATGGACATCCAGGTCCCGCTATTGGTTATTGACCAGAGACGTGTCTCGGTCATGTCTACATTGTTCTCGAACCCGTAGGGTCCGCACGCTTAAGGTTAC
>NC_041383.1:40237494-40278426 GCF_002162155.2 Triticum dicoccoides
CCCCCTTCCCCTAGTCCTATTAGGACTAGGAGAGGTGGCCGGCCCCCTCCTCCTCTTTTCCCCTCCGAGGAATCCTAGTTGGACTAGGATTGGAGGGGGAATCCTACTCCCAGAGGGAGTAGGACTCTCCTGCGCCTCCCCCCCTTGGCCGGCCAGGCTCCCCTCCTCTCCTCCTTTATATACGGAGGCAGGGGCACCTCTAAACACACAAGTTGACACAAGTTGATCCACGTGATCTATTCCTTAGCCGTGTGCGGTGCCCCCTGCCACCATATTCCTCGATAATACTGTAGCGGAGTTTAGGCGAAGCCCTGCTGCTGTAGTTCATCAAGATCGTCACCACGCCGTCGTGCTGACGAAACTCTTCCCCGACACTTTGCTGGATCGGAGTCCGGGGATCGTCATCGAGCTGAACGTGTGCTCGAACTCGGAGGTGCCGTAGTTTCGGTGCTTGATCGGTTGGATCGTGAAGACGTACGACTACTTCCTCTACGTCGTGTCATCGCTTCCGCAGTCGGTCTGCGTTGGGTACGTAGACAATACTCTCCCCTCGTTGATATGCATCACATGATCTTGCGTGCGCGTAGGAAATTTTTTTGAAATTACTACGAAACCCAACAGTGGCATCCGAGCCTAGGTTATTTATGTTGATGTTATATGCACGAGTAGAACACAAGTGAGTTGTGGACGATACAAGTCATACTGCCTACCAGCATGTCATACTTTGGTTCGGCGGTATTGTTGGACGAGACGACCCGGACCAACCTTACGCGTACGCTTACGCGAGACCGGTTCCCTCGACGTGCTTTGCACAGAGATGGCTTGCGGGCGACTGTCTCTCCAACTTTAGTTGAACCAAGTATGGCTACGCCCGGTCCTTGTGAAGGTTAAAACGGAGTCTATTTGACAAACTATCGTTGTGGTTTTGATGCGTAGGTGAGATTGGTTCTTACTTAAGCCCGTAGCAGCCACGTAAAACATGCAACAACAAAGTAGAGGATCGTCTAACTTGTTTTTGCAGGGCATGTTGTGATGTGATATGGTCAAGGCATGATGCTGAATTTTATTGTATGAGATGATCATGTTTTGTAACCAAGTTATCGGCAACTGGCAGGAGCCATATGGTTGTCGCTTTATTGTATGCAATGCAATCGCGATGTAATGCTTTACTTTATTACTAAACGGTAGTGATAGTCGTGAAAGCATAAGATTGGCGAGACGACAACGATGCTACGATGGAGATCAAGGTGTCGCGCCGGTGACGATGGTGATCATGACGGTGCTTCGGAGATGGAGATCACAAGCACAAGATGATGATGACCATATCATATCACTTATATTGATTGCATGTGATGTTTATCTTTTTATGCATCTTATCTTGCTTTGATTGACTGTAGCATTATAAGATGATCTCTCACTAAATTATCAAGAAGTGTTCTCCCTGAGTATGCACCATTGCCAAAGTTCGTCGTGCCCAGACACCACGTGATGATCGGGTGTGATAAGCTCTACGTCCATCTACAACGGGTGCAAGCCAGTTTTGCACACGCAGAATACTCAGGTTAAACTTGACGAGCCTAGCATATGCAGATATGGCCTCGGAACACGGAGACCGAAAGGTCGAGCGTGAATCATATAGTAGATATGATCAACATAACGATGTTCACCATTGAAAACTACTCCATCTCACGTGATGATCGGTCATGGTTTAGTTGATTTGGATCACATAATCACTTAGAGGATTAGAGGGATGTCTATCTAAGTGGGAGTTCTTAAATAATATGATTAATTGAACATAAATTTATCATGAACTTAGTACCTGATAGTATCTTGCTTGTTTATGTTGATTGTAGATAGATGGCTCGTGCTGTTGTTCCGTTGAATTTTAATGCGTTTCTTGAGAAAGCAAAGTTTAAAGATGATGGTAGCAATTACACGGACTGGGTCCATAACTTGAGGATTATCCTCATTGCTGCACAGAAAAATTACGTCCTGGAAGCACCGCTGGGTGCCAGGCCTGCTGCTGGAGCAACACCAGATGTTATGAACGTCTGGCAGAGCAAAGCTGATGACTACTCGATAGTTCAGTGTGCCATGCTTTACGGCTTAGAATCGGGACTTCAACGACGTTTTGAACGTCATGGAGCATATGAGATGTTGCAGGAGTTGAAGTTAATATTTCAAGCAAATGCCCGAATTGAGAGATATGAAGTCTCCAATAAGTTCTATAGCTGCAAGATGGAGGAGAACAGTTTTGTCAGTGAGCATATACTCAAAATGTCTAGGTATAATAATCACTTGATTCTATTGGGAGTTAATCTTCCAGATGATTGCGTTATTGACAGAATTCTCCAATCATTGCCACCAAGCTACAAGAGCTTCGTGATGAACTATAATATGCAAGGGATGAACAAGACTATTCCCGAGCTCTTCGCAATGCTGTAAGCTGCGGAGGTAGAAATCAAGAAGGAGCATCAAGTGTTGATGGTTAACAAGACCACTAGTTTCAAGAAAAAGGGCAAAGGGAAGAAAAAGGGGAACTTCAAGAAGAACGGCAAGCAAGTTGCTGCTCAAGAGAAGAAACCCAAGTCTGGACCTAAGCCTGAAACTGAGTGCTTCTACTGCAAGCAGACTGGTCACTGGAAGCGGAACTGCCCCAAGTATTTGGCGGATAAGAAGGATGGCAAGGTGAACAAAGGTATATGTGATATACATGTTATTGATGTGTACCTTACTAGAGCTCGCAGTAGCACCTGGGTATTTGATACTGGTTCTGTTGCTAATATTTGCAACTCGAAACAGGGACTACGGATTAAGCGGGCACTGGCAAAGGACGAGGTGACGATGCACGTAGGAAACGGTTCCAAAGTCGATGTGATCGCGGTCGGCACGCTACCTCTACATCTACCTTCGGGATTAATATTAGACCTAAATAATTGTTATTTGGTGCCAGCGTTGAGCATGAACATTATATCTGGATCTTGTTTAATGCGAGACGGTTATTCATTTAAATCAGAGAATAATGGTTGTTCTATTTATATGAGTAATATCTTTTATGGTCATGCACCCTTGAAGAATGGTCTATTCTTATTGAATCTCGATAGTAGTAATACACATATTCATAATGTTGAAGCCAAAAGATGCAGAGTTGATAATGAAAGTGCAACTTATTTGTGGCACTGTCGTTTAGGTCATATCGGTATAAAGCGCATGAAGAAACTCCATGCTGATGGACTTTTGGAACCACTTGATTATGAATCACTTGGTACTTGCGAACCGTGCCTAATGGGCAAGATGACTAAAACACCGTTCTCCGGTACTATGGAGAGAGCAACAGATTTGTTGGAAATCATACATACCGATGTATGTGGTCCAATGAATATTGAGGCTCGAGGCGGATATCGTTATTTTCTCACCTTCACAGATGATTTGAGCAGATATGGATATATCTACTTAATGAAGCATAAGTCTGAAACATTTGAAAAGTTCAAAGAATTTCAGAGTGAAGTTGAAAATCATCGTAACAAGAAAATAAAGTTTCTACGATCTGATCGTGGAGGAGAATATTTGAGTTACGAGTTTGGTGTACATTTGAAAAACTGTGGAATAGTTTCACAACTCACGCCACCCAGAACACCACAGCGCAATGGTGTGTCCGAACATCGTAATCGCACTTTACTAGATATGGTGCGATCTATGATGTCTCTTACAGATTTACCGCTATCATTTTGGGGTTGTGCTTTAGAGACGGCCGCATTCACGTTAAATAGGGCACCATCAAAATCCGTTGAGACGACGCCTTATGAACTGTGGTTTGGCAAGAAACCAAAGTTGTCGTTTCTTAAAGTTTGGGGCTGCGATGCTTATGTGAAAAAGCTTCAACCTGATAAGCTCGAACCCAAATCGGAGAAATGTGTCTTCATAGGATACCCAAAGGAAACTGTTGGGTACACCTTCTATCACAGATCCGAAGGCAAGACATTCGTTGCTAAGAATGGATCATTTCTAGAGAAGGAGTTTCTCTCGAAAGAAGTGAGTGGGAGGAAAGTAGAACTTGACGAGGTAACTGTACCTGCTCCCTTACTGGAAAGTAGTTCATCACAGAAAACTGTTTCAGTGACACCTACACCAGTTAGTGAGGAAGCCAATGATAATGATCATGAAACTTCAGATCAAGATACTACTGAACCTCGTAGATCAACCAGAGTAAGATCCGCACCAGAGTGGTACGGTAATCCTGTTCTGGAGGTCATGCTGCTAGATCATGATGAACCTACGAACTATGAAGAAGCGATGGTGAGCCCAGATTCCGCAAAGTGGCTTGAAGCCATGAAATCTGAGATGGGATCCATGTATGAGAACAAAGTATGGACTTTGGTTGACTTGCCCGATGATCGGCAAGCAATTGAGAATAAATGGATCTTTAAGAAGAAGACTGACGCTGATGGTAATGTTACTGTCTACAAAGCTCGACTTGTCGCAAAAGGTTTTCGGCAAGTTCAAGGGATTGACTACGATGAGACCTTCTCACCCGTAGCGATGCTTAAGTCCGTCCGAATCATGTTAGCAATTGCCGCATTTTATGATTATGAAATTTGGCAGATGGATGTCAAAACTGCATTCATGAATGGATTGCTGGAAGAAGAGTTGTATATGATGCAACCGGAAGGTTTTGTCGATCCAAAGGGAGCTAACAAAGTGTGCAAGCTCCAGCGATCCATTTATGGACTGGTGCAAGAATCTCGGAGTTGGAATATACGCTTTGATAAGTTGATCAAAGCATATAGTTATTGTACAGACTTACAGTGAAGCCTGTATTTACAAGAAAGTGAGTGGGAGCACTACAACATTTCTGATAAGTATATGTGAATGACATATTGTTGATCGGAAATAATGTAGAATTATTCTGCAAAGCATGAAAGGATACTTGAATAAAAGTTTTTCAAAGAAAGACCTTGGTGAAGCTGCTTACACATTGAGCATCAAGATCTATATAGATAGATGAAGACGCTTGATAAGATTTTTTCAATGAATACATACCTTGATAAATTTTTGAAATAGTTCAAAATGGAACAGTCAAAGAAGGAGTTCTTGCCTGTGTTGCAAGGTGTTAAGTTGAGTAAGACTCAAAGCCCGACCACGGCAGAAAATAGAAAGAGAATGAAAGTCATTCCCTATGCCTCAGTCATAGGTTCTATAAAGTATGCCATGCTGTATACCAGATCTATTGTATGTCATACCACTGAGTTTGGCAAGGGAGTACAATAGTGATCTAGGAGTAGATCACTGGAGAGCGGTCAAAATTGTCCTTAGTGGAATAAGGATATGTTTCTCGATTATGGAAAAAGGTTCGTCGTAAAAGGTTACGCCGATGCAAGTTTGACACTAATCTAGATGACTCTAAGTCTTGATCTAGATACATATTGAAAGTGGGAGAAATTAGCTAGAGTAGCTCCGTGCAGAGCATTGTAGACATAGAATTCGCAAAATACTTACGGATCTGTATATGACATACCCGTTGACTAAGATTCTCTCACAAGCAAAACATGATCACACCTTAGTACTCCTTGGGTGTTAATCACATAGCGATGTGAACTAGATTACTGAATCTAGTAAACCCTTTGGGTGTTGGTCACATAGAGATGTGAACTATGGGTGTTAATCACATGGTGATGTGAACTATTGCTGTTAAATCACATGGCGATGTGAACTAGATTATTGACTCTAGTGCAAGTGGGAGACTGAAGGAAATATGCCCTAGAGGCAATAATAAAGTTATTATTTATTTCCTTATATCATGATAAATGTTTATTATTCATGCTAGAATTGTATTAACCGGAAACATAATACATGTGTGAATACATAGACAAACAGAGTGTCACTAGTATGCCTCTACTTGACTAGCTCGTTAATCAAAGATGGTTATGTTTCTTGACCATGAACAATGAGTTGTTATTTGATTAACGAGGTCACATCATTAGTTGAATGATCTGATTGACATGACCCATTCCATTAGCTTAGCACCTGATCGTTTAGTATGTTGCTATTGCTTTCTTCATGACTTATACATGTTCCTATGACTATGAGATTATGCAACTCCCGTTTACCGGAGGAACACTTTGGGTACTACCAAACGTCACAACGTAACTGGGTGATTATAAAGGAGTACTACAGGTGTCTCCAATGGTCGATGTTGGGTTGGCGTATTTCGAGATTAGGATTTGTCACTCCGATTGTCGGAGAGGTATCTCTGGGCCCTCTCGGTAATACACATCACATAAGCCTTGCAAGCATTACAACTAATATGTTAGTTGTGAGATGATGTATTACGGAACGAGTAAAGAGACTTGCCGGTGACGAGATTGAACTAGGTATTGGATACCGACGATCGAATCTCGGGCAAGTAACATACCGATGACAAAGGGAACAACGTATGTTGTTATGCGGTCTGACCGATAAAGATCTTCGTAGAATATGTAGGAGCCAATATGGGCATCCAGGTCCCGCTATTGGTTATTGACCAGAGACGTGTCTCGGTCATGTCTACATTGTTCTCGAACCCGTAGGGTCCGCACGCTTAAGGTTACGATGACAGTTATATTATGAGTTTATGCATTTTGATGTACCGAAGGTTGTTCGGAGTCCCGGATGTGATCACGGACATGACGAGGAGTCTCGAAATGGTCGAGACATAAAGATTGATATATTGGAAGTCTATGTTTGGACATCGGAAGTGTTCCGGGTGAAATCGGGATTTTACCGGAATACCGGAAGGGTTACCGGAACCCCCCGGGAGCTATTTGGGCCATAGTGGGCCTTAGTGGAAAAGAGAAGGGGCTGCCCTAGATGGGCTGCGCGCCCCCCCTTCCCCTAGTCCTATTAGGACTAGGAGAGGTGGCCGGCCCCCTCCTCCTGTTTTCCCCTCCGAGGAATCCTAGTTGGACTAGGATTGGAGGGGGAATCCTACTCCCAGTGGGAGTAGGACTCTCCTGCGCCTCCCCCCTTTGGCCGGCCAGCCTCCCCTCCTCTCCTCCTTTATATACGGAGGCAGGGGCACCTCTAAACACACAAGTTGACACAAGTTGATCCACGTGATCGATTCCTTAGCCGTGTGCGGTGCCCCCTGCCACCATATTCCTCGATAATACTGTAGCGGAGTTTAGGCGAAGCCCTGCTGCTGTAGTTCATCAAGATCGTCACCACGCCGTCGTGCTGACGAAACTCTTCCCCGACACTTTGCTGGATCGGAGTCCGGGGATCGTCATCGAGCTGAACGTGTGCTCGAACTCGGAGGTGCCGTAGTTTCGGTGCTTGATCGGTTGGATCGTGAAGACGTACGACTACTTCCTCTACGTCGTGTCATCGCTTCCGCAGTCGGTCTGCGTTGGTACGTAGACAACACTCTCCTCTCGTTGCTATGCATCACATGATCCTGTGTGCGCGTAGGAAAATTTTTGAAATTACTACGAAACCTAACAGTGGTATCAGAGCCAGGTTATTGATGTTGATGTTATATGCACGAGTAGAACACAAGTGAGTTGTGGACGATACAAGTCATACTGCCTACCAGCATGTCATATTTTGGTTCGGCGGTATTGTTGGACGAGACGACCCAGACCAACCTTACGCGTACGCTTACGCGAGACCGGTTCCCTCGACGTGCTTTGCACAGAGATGGCTTGCGGGCGACTGTCTCTCCAACTTTAGTTGAACCAAGTATGGCTACGCCCGGTCCTTGCGAAGGTTAAAACGGAGTCTATTTGACAAACTATCGTTGTGGTTTTGATGCGTAGGTGAGATTGGTTCTTACTTAAGCCCGTAGCAGCCACGTAAAAAATTGCAACAACAAAGTAGAGGACGTCTAACTTGTTTTTGCAGGGCATGTTGTGATGTGATATGGTCAAGGCATGATGCTGAATTTTATTGTATGAGATGATCATGTTTTGTAACCAAGTTATCGGCAACTGGCAGGAGCCATATGGTTGTCGCTTTATTGTATGCAATGCAATCACGATGTAATGCTTAACTTTATTACTAAACGGTAGTGATAGTCGTGAAAGCATAAGATTGGCGAGACGACAACGATGCTACGATGGAGATCAAGGTGTCGCGCCGGTGACGATGGTGATCATGACGGTGCTTCGGAGATGGAGATCACAAGCACGAGATGATGATGGCCATATCATATCACTTATATTGATTGCATGTGATGTTTATCTTTTTATGCATCTTATCTTGCTTTGATTGACGGTAGCATTATAAGATGATCTCTCATTAAATTATCAAGAAGTGTTCTCCCTGAGTATGCACCGTTGCCAAAGTTCGTCGTGCCCAGACACCACATGATGATCGGGTGTGATAAGCTCTACGTCCATCTACAACGGGTGCAAGCCAGTTTTTGCACACGCAGAATACTCAGGTTAAACTTGACGAGCCTAGCATATGCAGATATGGCCTCGGAACACGGAGACCGAAAGGTCGAGCGTGAATCATATAGTAGATATGATCAACATAACGATGTTCACCATTGAAAACTACTCCATCTCACGTGATGATCGGTTATGGTTTAGTTGATTTGGATCACGTAATCACTTAGAGGATTAGAGGGATGTCTATCTAAGTGGGAGTTCTTAAGTAATATGATTAATTGAACTTAAATTTATCATGAACTTAGTCCTGGTAGTATTTTGCAAACCATGTTGTAGATCAATAGCTCGCGTTGTTGCTTCCCTGTGTTTATTTTGATATGTTCCTAGAGAAAAAAATTGTGTTGAAAAATGTTAGTAGCAATGATGCGGATTGGATCCGTGATCTGAGGTTTATCCTCATTGCTGCACAGAAGAATTATGTCCTTGATGCACCGCTAGGTGACAGACCTATTGCAGGAGCAGATGCAGACGTTATGAACGTTTGGCTGGCTCAATATGATGACTACTTGATAGTTTAGTGCACCATGCTTAAACAGCTTAGAATCGGGACTTCAAAGACGTTTTGAACGTCATGGACCATATGAGATGTTCCTGGAGTTGAAGTTAATATTTCAAGCAAATACCCGAGTTGAGAGATATGAAGTCTCCAACAAGTTCTATAGCTAAAAGATGGAGGAGAATCGCTCAACTAGTGAGCATGTACTTAGATTGTCTGGGTACTTCAATCGCTTGAATCAAGTGGGAGATAATCTTCCAGATAAGATAGTGATTGACAGAATTCTCTAGTCACCATCACCAAGTTAGTAGAACTTCGTGATGAACTATAGTATGCAAGGGATGACGAAAATGATTCCCGAGCTCTTCGTGATGTTGAAATCGACGAAGGTAGAAATCAAGAAAGAGCATCAAGTGTTGATGGTTAACAAGACCACTAGTTTCAAGAAAAGGGCAAAGGGATAGAAGGGAACTTCAAGAAGAACGGCAAGCAAGTTGTCACTCCCACGAAGAAGCCCAAAGCTGAACCAAAGCCTGAAACTGAGTGCTTACACTGCAAAGGAAATGGTCACTGGAAGCGGAACTACCCTAAATATTTGGTGGATAAGAAGGATGGCAAAGTGAAAAAAGGGTATATTTGATATACAGGTGTTTGATGTGTGCTTTACTAGTGTTTATAGCAACCCCTCGGTATTTGGTACTGGTTCAGTTGCTAAGAGTAGTAACTCGAAACGGGAGTTGCAGAATAAACAGAAACTAGTTAAGGGTGAAGTGATGATGTGTGTTGAAAGTAGTTTCAAGATTGATATGATCATCATCGCACACTCCCTATTCTTTCGGGATTAGTGTTGAACCTAAATAAATGTTATTTGGTGTTTGCGTTGAGCATGAATATGATTTGATCATGTTTATTGCAATACGGTTACTCATTTAAGTAAGAGAATAAACTGTTGTTCTATTTACAAGAATAAAACCTTATATGGTTACACACCCAATGAAAATGGTTCATTGGATCTCGATCGTAGTGATACACATATTCATAATATTGATGCCAAAAGATGCAAAGTTAATAATGATAGTGCAACTTATTTGTGGCACTGCTGTTTGGGTCATATCGGTGTAAAGCGCATGAAGAAACTCCATAAAGATGGATTTTCGGAATCACTTGGTTATGAATCATTTGATGCTTGCGAACCGTGCCTTTTGGGCAAGATGACTAAAACTCCGTTCTTCGGAACAATGGAACGAGTTACTGACTTGTTGGAAATAATACATACCGATGTATGCGATCCAATGAGTGCTGTTGCTCGTGGCAAGCATCGTTGTTTTTTGACCTTCACAAGATGATTTGAGCAGATATGGGTATATCTACTTGATGAAACATAAGTCTGAAATAGTTGAAAGGTTCAAAGAATTTCAGAGTGAAGTGGAAAAATCATCGTAACAAGAAAATAAAGTTTCTGCGATCTGATCGCGGAGACAAATATTTGAGTTACGAGTTTGGTCTTCAATTAAAACAATGTGGAATAGTTTCACAGCTCACGCCACCTGGAACACCACATCGTTATGGTATGTCCGAACGTCGTAACCGCACTTTATTTGATATGGTGCGATCTATGATATCTCTTTACCACTATCGTTTTGGGGTTATGCATTAGAGACAGCTGCATTCACGTTTTTAAAATAGGGCACCATCTAAATCCGTTGAGACGACACTGTATGAACTATGGTTTAGCAGTAAACCTAACCTGTTGTTTCTTAAAGTTTGGGGCTGCGATGCTTATGTGAAAAAGGTTTCATCCTGATAAGCTCGAACCCAAATCGGAGAAGTGCGTCTTCATACCCAAAGGAAATTGTTGGGTACACCTTCTATCACAGATCCGAAGGCAAGACATTCGTTGCTAAAATGGATCCTTTCCAGAGAAGGAGTTTCTCTCGAAAGAAGTGAGTGGGAGGAGAGTAGAACTTGATGAGGTAATTATACCTTCTCCCTTATTGGAAAGTAGTTCATCACAGAAATCAGTTCCAGTGATTCCTACACCAATAAGTGAGGAAGTTAATGATGATGATCATCAAACTTCAGATCAAGTTACTACCAAACCTCGTAGGTCTTCCAGAGTAAGATCCGCACCAGAGTGGTACGGTAATCGTGTTCTGGAAGTCATGTTACTAGACCATGATGAACCTACGAACTATGAGGAAGCAATGATGAGCCCAGATTCCACGAAATGGCTTGAGGCCATGAAATCTGAGATATGATCCATGTATGAGAACAAAGTGTAGACTTTGATTGACTTGCCCGATGATCGGTGAGTCATTAAGAATAAATGGATCTTCAAGAGGAAGACGGACGTTGATAGTAGTGTTACTATCTACAAAGCTAGACTTGTCGAAAAAGGTTTTTGACAAAGTTCAAGGTGTTGAATACGATGAGATTTTCTTACTCGTATCGATGCTTAAAAGTCTGTCCGAATCATGTTAGCAATTGCCGCATTTTATGATTATGAAATTTGGCAGATGGATGTCAAAACTGCATTCCTGAATGGATTGCTGGAAGAAGAGTTGTATATGATGCAACCGGAAGGTTTTGTCGATCCAAAGGGAGCTAACAAAGTGTGCAAGCTCCAGCGATCCATTTATGGACTGGTGCAAGAATCTCGGAGTTGGAATATACGCTTTGATAAGTTGATCAAAGCATATAGTTATTGTACAGACTTACAGTGAAGCCTGTATTTACAAGAAAGTGAGTGGGAGCACTACAACATTTCTGATAAGTATATGTGAATGACATATTGTTGATCGGAAATAATGTAGAATTATTCTGCAAAGCATGAAAGGATACTTGAATAAAAGTTTTTCAAAGAAAGACCTTGGTGAAGCTGCTTACACATTGAGCATCAAGATCTATATAGATAGATGAAGACGCTTGATAAGATTTTTTCAATGAATACATACCTTGATAAATTTTTGAAATAGTTCAAAATGGAACAGTCAAAGAAGGAGTTCTTGCCTGTGTTGCAAGGTGTTAAGTTGAGTAAGACTCAAAGCCCGCCCACGGCAGAAAATAGAAAGAGAATGAAAGTCATTCCCTATGCCTCAGTCATAGGTTCTATAAAGTATGCCATGCTGTATACCAGATCTATTGTATGCCATACCACTGAGTTTGGCAAGGGAGTACAATAGTGATCTAGGAGTAGATCACTGGAGAAGCGGTCAAAATTGTCCTTAGTGGAATAAGGATATGTTTCTCGATTATGGAAAAAGGTTCGTCGTAAAAGGTTACGCCGATGCAAGTTTGACACTAATCTAGATGACTCTAAGTCTTGATCTAGATACATATTGAAAGTGGGAGCAATTAGCTAGAGTAGCTCCGTGCAGAGCATTGTAGACATAGAATTCGCAAAATACTTACGGATCTGTATATGACATACCCGTTGACTAAGATTCTCTCACAAGCAAAACATGATCACACCTTAGTACTCCTTGGGTGTTAATCACATAGCGATGTGAATTAGATTACTGAATCTAGTAAACCCTTTGGGTGTTGGTCACATAGCGATGTGAACTATGGGTGTTAATCACATGGTGATGTGAACTATTGCTGTTAAATCACATGGCGATGTGAACTAGATTATTGACTCTAGTGCAAGTGGGAGACTGAAGGAAATATGCTATAGAGGCAATAATAAAGTTATTATTTATTTCCTTATATCATGATAAATGTTTATTATTCATGCTAGAATTGTATTAACCGGAAACATAATACATGTGTGAATACATAGACAAACAGAGTGTCACTAGTATGCCTCTACTTGACTAGCTCGTTAATCAAAGATGGTTATGTTTCCTGACCATGAACAATGAGTTGTTATTTGATTAACGAGGTCACATCATTAGTTGAATGATCTGATTGACATGACCCATTCCATTAGCTTAGCACCTGATCGTTTAGTATGTTGCTATTGCTTTCTTCATGACTTATACATGTTCCTATGACTATGAGATTATGCAACTCCCGTTTACCGGAGGAACACTTTGGGTACTACCAAACGTCACAACGTAACTGGGTGATTATAAAGGAGTACTACAGGTGTCTCCAATGGTCGATGTTGGGTTGGCGTATTTCGAGATTAGGATTTGTCACTCCGATTGTCGGAGAGGTATCTCTGGGCCCTCTCGGTAATACAAATCACATAAGCCTTGCAAGCATTACAACTAATATGTTAGTTGTGAGATGATGTATTACGGAACGAGTAAAGAGACTTGCCGGTAACGAGATTGAACTAGGTATTGGATACCGACGATCGAATCTCGGGCAAGTAACATACCGATGACAAAGGGAACAACGTATGTTGTTATGCGGTCTGACCGATAAAGATCTTCGTAGAATATGTAGGAGCCAATATGGGCATCCAGGTCCCGCTATTGGTTATTGACCAGAGACGTGTCTCGGTCATGTCTACATTGTTCTCGAACCCGTAGGGTCCGCACGCTTAAGGTTACGATGACAGTTATATTATGAGTTTATGCATTTTGATGTACCGAAGGTTGTTCGGAGTCCCGGATGTGATCACGGACATGACGAGGAGTCTCGAAATGGTCGAGACATAAAGATTGATATATTGGAAGTCTATGTTTGGACATCGGAAGTGTTCCGGGTGAAATCGGGATTTTACCGGAATACCGGAAGGGTTACCGGAACCCCCCGGGAGCTATTTGGGCCATAGTGGGCCTTAGTGGAAAAGAGAAGGGGCTGCCCTAGATGGGCTGCGCGCCCCCCCTTCCCCTAGTCCTATTAGGACTAGGAGAGGTGGCCGGCCCCCTCCTCCTGTTTTCCCCTCCGAGGAATCCTAGTTGGACTAGGATTGGAGGGGGAATCCTACTCCCAGTGGGAGTAGGACTCTCCTGCGCCTCCCCCCTTTGGCCGGCCAGTCTCCCCTCCTCTCCTCCTTTATATACGGAGGCAGGGGCACCTCTAAACACACAAGTTGACACAAGTTGATCCACGTGATCGATTCCTTAGCCGTGTGCGGTGCCCCCTGCCACCATATTCCTCGATAATACTGTAGCGGAGTTTAGGCGAAGCCCTGCTGCTGTAGTTCATCAAGATCGTCACCACGCCGTCGTGCTGACGAAACTCTTCCCCGACACTTTGCTGGATCGGAGTCCGGGGATCGTCATCGAGCTGAACGTGTGCTCGAACTCGGAGGTGCCATAGTTTCGGTGCTTGATCGGTTGGATCGTGAAGACGTACGACTACTTCCTCTACGTCGTGTCATCGCTTCCGCAGTCGGTCTGCGTTGGGTACGTAGACAACACTCTCCTCTCGTTGCTATGCATCACATGATCCTGTGTGCGCGTAGGAAAATTTTTGAAATTACTACGAAACCTAACAAGAACATCCTAAAATACCTGAAAAGGACTAAGGATATGTTTCTCGTATATGGAGGTGACAAAGAGCTCACCGTAAAAGGTTACGTTGATGCAAGCTTTGACACTGATCCGGACGATTCTAAATCGCAAACCGGATACGTGTTTACATTAAACGGTGGAGCTGTCAGTTGGTGCAGTTCTAAACAAAGCGTTGTAGCGGGATCTACATGTGAAGCGGAATACATAGCTGCTTCGGAAGCAGCAAATGAAGGAGTCTGGATGAAGGAGTTCATATCCGATCTAGGTGTCATACCTAGTGCATCGGGTCCAATGAAAATCTTTTGTGACAATACTGGTGCAATTGCCTTGGCAAAGGAATCCAGATTTCACAAAAGGACCAAACACATCAAGAGACGCTTCAACTCCATCCGGGATCTAGTCCAGGTGGGAGACATAGAGATTTGCAAGATACATACGGATCTGAATGTTGCAGACCCATTGACTAAGCCTCTTCCACGAGCAAAACATGATCAGCACCAAGGCTCCATGGGTGTTAGAATCATTACAGTGTAATCTAGATTATTGACTCTAGTGCAAGTGGGAGACTGAAGGAAATATGCCCTAGAGGCAATAATAAAGTTATTATTCATTTCCTTATAATCATGATAAATGTTTATTATTCATGCTAGAATTGTATTTACCGGAAACATAATACATGTGTGAATACATAGACAAACAAAGTGTCACTAGTATGCCTCTACTTGACTAGCTCGTTAATCAAAGATGGTTATGTTTCCTAACCATGAACAATGAGTTGTTATTTGATTAACGAGGTCACATCATTAGCAGAATGATCTGATTGACATGACCCATTCCATTAGCTTAGCACCCGATCGTTTAGTATGTTGCTATTGCTTTCTTCATGACTTATACATGTTCCTATGACTATGAGATTATGCAACTCCCGTTTACCGGAGGAACACTTTGGGTACTACCAAACGTCACAACGTAACTGGGTGATTATAAAGGAGTACTACAGGTGTCTCCAATGGTCGATGTTGGGTTGGCGTATTTCGAGATTAGGATTTGTCACTCGGATTGTCGGAGAGGTATCTCTGGGCCCTCTCGGCAATACACATCACATAAGCCTTGCAAGCATTACAACTAATATGTTAGTTGTGAGATGATGTATTACGGAACGAGTAAAGAGACTTGCCGGTAACGAGATTGAACTAGGTATTGGATACCGACGATCGAATCTCGGGCAAGTAACATACCGATGACAAAGGGAACAACGTATGTTGTTATGCGGTCTGACCGATAAAGATCTTCGTAGAATATGTAGGAGCCAATATGGGCATCCAGGTCCCGCTATTGGTTATTGACCAGAGACGTGTCTCGGTCATGTCTACATTGTTCTCGAACCCGTAGGGTCCGCACGCTTAAGGTTACGATGACAGTTATATTATGAGTTTATGCATTTTGATGTACCGAAGGTTGTTCGGAGTCCCGGATGTGATCACGGACATGACGAGGAGTCTCGAAATGGTCGAGACATAAAGATTGATATATTGGAAGTCTATGTTTGGACATCGGAAGTGTTCCGGGTGAAATCGGGATTTTACCGGAATACCGGAAGGGTTACCGGAACCCCCCGGGAGCTATTTGGGCCATAGTGGGCCTTAGTGGAAAAGAGAAGGGGCTGCCCTAGATGGGCTGCGCGCCCCCCCTTCCCCTAGTCCTATTAGGACTAGGAGAGGTGGCCGGCCCCCTCCTCCTGTTTTCCCCTCCGAGGAATCCTAGTTGGACTAGGATTGGAGGGGGAATCCTACTCCCAGTGGGAGTAGGACTCTCCTGCGCCTCCCCCCTTTGGCCGGCCAGCCTCCCCTCCTCTCCTCCTTTATATACGGAGGCAGGGGCACCTCTAAACACACAAGTTGACACAAGTTGATCCACGTGATCGATTCCTTAGCCGTGTGCGGTGCCCCCTGCCACCATATTCCTCGATAATACTGTAGCGGAGTTTAGGCGAAGCCCTGCTGCTGTAGTTCATCAAGATCGTCACCACGCCGTCGTGCTGACGAAACTCTTCCCCGACACTTTGCTGGATCGGAGTCCGGGGATCGTCATCGAGCTGAACGTGTGCTCGAACTCGGAGGTGCCGTAGTTTCGGTGCTTGATCGGTTGGATCGTGAAGACGTACGACTACTTCCTCTACGTCGTGTCATTGCTTCCGCAGTCGGTCTGCGTTGGGTACGTAGACAACACTCTCCTCTCGTTGCTATGCATCACATGATCCTGTGTGCGCGTAGGAAATTTTTTGAAATTACTACGAAACCCAACAGTTAGCAATTGCCGCATTTTATGATTATGAAATTTGGCAGATGGATGTCAAAACTGCATTCCTGAATGGATTTCTGGAAGAAGAGTTGTATATGATGCAACCAGAAGGTTTTGTCGATCCAAAGGAAGCTAACAAAGTGTGCAAGCTCCAGCGATCCATTTATGGACTGGTGCAAGCCTCTCGGAGTTGGAATAAACGTTTTGATAGTGTGATCAAAGCATTTGGTTTTATACAGACTTTCGGAGAAGCCTGTATTTACAAGAAAGTGAGTGGGAGCTCTGTAGCATTTCTGATATTATATGTGGATGACATATTACTCATTGGAAATGATATAGAATTTCTGGATAGCATAAAGGGATACTTGAATAAAAGTTTTTCAATGAAAGACCTCGGTGAAGCTGCTTACATATTAGGCATTAAGATCTATAGAGATAGATCAAGACACTTAATTGGACTTTCACAAAGCACATACCTTGACAAGATTTTGAAGAAATTCAAAATGGATCAAGCAAAGAAAGGATTCTTGCCTGTATTACAAGGTGTGAAATTGAGTAAGACTCAATGCCCGACCACTGCAGAAGATAGAGAGAATATGAAAGATGTTCCCTATGCATCAGCCATAGGCTCTATCATGTATGCAATGCTGTGTACCAGACCTGATGTGTGCCTTGCTATAAGTTTAGCAGGGAGGTACCAAAGTAATCCAGGAGTGGATCACTGGACAGCGGTCAAGAACATCCTGAAATACCTGAAAAGGACTAAGGATATGTTTCTCGTATATGGAGGTGACAAAGAGCTCATCGTAAAAGGTTACGTTGATGCAAGCTTTGACACTGATCCGGACGATTCTAAATCGCAAACCGGATACGTGTTTACATTAAACGGTGGAGCTGTCAGTTGGTGCAGTTCTAAACAAAGCGTCGTAGCGGGATCTACATGTGAAGCGGAATAGATAGCTGCTTAGGAAGCAGCAAATGAAGGAGTCTAGATGAAGGAGTTCATATCCGATCTAGGTGTCATACCTAGTGCATCGGGTCCAATGAAAATCTTTTGTGACAATACTGGTGCAATTGCCTTGGCAAAGGAATCCAGATTTCACAAAAGGACCAAACACATCAAGAGACGCTTCAACTCCATCCGGGATCTAGTCCAGGTGGGAGACATAGAGATTTGCAAGATACATACGGATCTGAATGTTGCAGACCCGTTGACTAAGCCTCTTCCACGAGCAAAACATGATCAGCACCAAGGCTCCATGGGTGTTAGAATCATTACAGTGTAATCTAGATTATTGACTCTAGTGCAAGCGGGAGACTGAAGGAAATATGCCCTAGAGGCAATAATAAAGTTATTATTTATTTCCTTATAATCATGATAAATGTTTATTATTCATGCTAGAATTGTATTTACCGGAAACATAATACATGTGTGAATACATAGACAAACAAAGTGTCACTAGTATGCCTCTACTTGACTAGCTCGTTAATCAAAGATGGTTATGTTTCCTAACCATGAACAATGAGTTGTTATTTGATTAACGAGGTCACATCATTAGCAGAATGATCTGATTGACATGACCTATTTCATTAGCTTAGCACCCGATCGTTTAGTATGTTGCTATTGCTTTCTTCATGACTTATACATGTTCCTATGACTATGAGATTATGCAACTCCCGTTTACCGGAGGAACACTTTGGGTACTACCAAACGTCACAACGTAACTGGGTGATTATAAAGGAGTACTACAGGTGTCTCCAATGGTCGATGTTGGGTTGGCGTATTTCGAGATTAGGATTTGTCACTCCGATTGTCGGAGAGGTATCTCTGGGCCCTCTCGGTAATACACATCACATAAGCCTTGCAAGCATTACAACTAATATGTTAGTTGTGAGATGATGTATTACGGAACGAGTAAAGAGACTTGCCGGTAACGAGATTGAACTAGGTATTGGATACCGACGATCGAATCTCGGGCAAGTAACATACCGATGACAAAGGGAACAACGTATGTTGTTATGCGGTCTGACCGATAAAGATCTTCGTAGAATATGTAGGAGCCAATATGGAAATCCAGGTCCCGCTATTGGTTATTGACCAGAGACGTGTCTCGGTCATGTCTACATTGTTCTCGAACCCGTAGGGTCCGCACGCTTAAGGTTACGATGACAGTTATATTATGAGTTTATGCATTTTGATGTACCGAAGGTTGTTCGGAGTCCCGGATGTGATCACGGACATGACGGGGAGTCTCGAAATGGTCGAGACGTAAAGATTGATATATTGGAAGCCTATATTTGGATATCGGAAGTGTTCCGGGTGAAATCGGGATTTTACCGGAATACCGGGAGGGTTACCGGAACCCCCCGGGAGCTATTTGGGCCATAGTGGGCCTTAGTGGAAAAGAGAAGGGGCTGCCCTAGATGGGCTGCGCCCCCCCCCCTTCCCCTAGTCCTATTAGGACTAGGAGAGGTGGCCGGCCCCCTCCTCCTCTTTTCCCCTCCGAGGAATCCTAGTTGGACTAGGATTGGAGGGGGAATCCTACTCCCAGAGGGAGTAGGACTCTCCTGCGCCTCCCCCCCTTGGCCGGCCAGGCTCCCCTCCTCTCCTCCTTTATATACGGAGGCAGGGGCACCTCTAAACACACAAGTTGACACAAGTTGATCCACGTGATCTATTCCTTAGCCGTGTGCGGTGCCCCCTGCCACCATATTCCTCGATAATACTGTAGCGGAGTTTAGGCGAAGCCCTGCTGCTGTAGTTCATCAAGATCGTCACCACGCCGTCGTGCTGACGAAACTCTTCCCCGACACTTTGCTGGATCGGAGTCCGGGGATCGTCATCGAGCTGAACGTGTGCTCGAACTCGGAGGTGCCGTAGTTTCGGTGCTTGATCGGTTGGATCGTGAAGACGTACGACTACTTCCTCTACGTCGTGTCATCGCTTCCGCAGTCGGTCTGCGTTGGGTACGTAGACAATACTCTCCCCTCGTTGATATGCATCACATGATCTTGCGTGTGCGTAGGAAATTTTTTTGAAATTACTACGAAACCCAACAGAAAGTGGGACCTAAGTGGGACACCATGCAACCATGCAATATCAGCAATTAACAAGGCAAAAAGGTTTCCAGAGGACTATGTCTCCAAATTCTTCAAAAAACCATTTTACCTAGCAGCTTATGAACCAATGATATATCCTGTTCCTGGTGAACATGATTGGATAAAGACAACAGGACCAGACATAGAGCCACCTAAATTTCATATGAAGAAGGGAAGAAAGAGAGGAAAGAGGATAAGGGGCAGATTTGAGGTTCCAAAGCCAAAGGAGAGTTCAAGAATGGCCACTATAACATGCAGCAACTGTGGGCTGCAAGGCCATAGATACACCAACTGCAGCAAACAATTGAAACCAGAGTTGGCTTTGAGAAAAAACAAGCATGTGGTAAGCACCTTGTTAACTAGTACTATGTTTTGTATTTATTGTATGTTTCCTTCTCTTCATGTTTGGCACAGGCTGCACCAGCAAGAGGAGAGGCTACACCAGCAAGGGCACAGGCTGCACCAGCAAGGGCACAGGCTGCACCAGCAAGAGGAGAGGCTGCACCAGCAAGAGCACGTGCTGCACCAAGAGCTGGTGCAAGGAAAGGTGCTGCAAGGCATTCAAGGCCTTTCTCTGCACCAAGAGCTGCTGCTGGGGCTTCCACTTCTGGTGCTTCCACTTCTGCTGGCCCTACAACTCATACTGGATGGATGTCCTTTTTTACTGCAAGTGGGAATACCTGAGTGTCAGGTGTCATGTTTCTAAACTATGGCAGTTATGCCCAAGAGATGAGGGGGCAAGTTATGTATGTTTCAAACCAGTTATCATTTTGGGTTGACATGCTATCTGGTGGAGTAATCTTGCTACTATGTATGAGTCATGTTTCTAAACTATGTCAGTGATGCCCCAAGAGATGAGCGGCAAGTTAAGTCTGTTTCAAAACAATTATTATTTTGGTTTGACATGCTCTCTGTTAGAGTACTCTTTCTGTTATTAGTCATGAATCTAAACTATGTCAATTATGCCCCAAGAGATGAGAGGGTTATGTGTGTACTCTTTCTGTTATTTTGGTCTTTAGGGGTTGTCGACGTCGACGGAACCCAAAGCCCAAGTTTTAGTCTTTAGGGGTTGTCGGCGTCGACGGAACCCAAAATAGCCAAAGTTTTAGTCTTTAGGGGTTGTCGACGTCGACGGAACCCAAAATAGCCAAAGTTTTAGTCTTTAGGGGTTGTCGGCGTCGACGGACCCAAAATAGCCAAAGTATTAGTCTTTAGGGGTTGTCGCCGTCGACGGAACCCAAAATAGCCTAAGTTTTAGTCTTTAGGGGTTGTCGGCGTCGACGGAACCCAAAATAGCCTAAGTTTTAGTCTTTAGGGGTTGTCGCCGTCGACGAAACCCAAAATAGCCTAGATGATAAAACTTCATAACTTTACCATTCTATGAAGCATCTATGCAAGCAAGATAATTCCAACTAAAAGATCCATACATAACATAGCCATAATAGATTCTTACATCAACATACTGGAGTTCAACATAGTTCATAACTTAAAAGCAACATACTTAATAGATTCTTACAGAACCATAGTTCAAACTAACAGATCCATACAGACATACAGAACAGATCCGTTGATACTACTTCCCAAAAGGTCAGCTTAGCAGCCTCTTCATCTTGTTCATTCATCCAAGATGGCCTCATCTTCTGCTTGTTCTTCTCCTCTGTCTTCAACAGATTAGCAATCTGAAGCTTGAGCTGAGCCCTATCTTTAGTGAGCTTGTCATGGCCCTTTTTCAGATCACCCATGTGATCCTTCAACTGGAGATTCTCTTGGATGAGCTTATCATGTCCCTTTTTCATATCACCAATGTGATCCTTCAGCTGGAGATTCTCTTGGGTAAGCTTTTCCTGAGACTGGGTCAGTTCAGCATCCTGCTTCAACTTGAGATTTTCTTGGGTTAGCTTCTCCACAGACTTAGTTAGTTCAGTAGCCTGGAACTGCAAGTTCCTCATGTCTGCACTAAGCACTTCCTTCTCTTTCAAATGGTTAAACTTCAGGTTCCTGATGACAGTGCCTTGGGCTTTTGTCAGGTTCATAAGGACTTCATACCTCCCTTGCAGCTTGAAGATCTTTGCCTCTTTCTTCTCCATCTCTGTCTTCATATCTGAGACAACTGAGCTGGTAGCATTCCTCTCCTCTGCACTCTTAGACTGCAAATATCTGAAATCCAGCACCCTATCCTCTTGGGCATTCAAAAGTTCATGAACATCTTCAACTAATTTGTCATAGTTGGCCTCCAGTTTATTTTTTTTCTTTTGTCAAATGGTGAATAGTGAGTGAACTCTCCAGGTTATCCTTCCTCCTATCACTCTTGCTGTCTTGATACATTTCCCATAGCTTCAACAGTGCATTTTGCATTGTAGGAGGCCACTCTGGGTCAACCCATTGAACAGAACCACAGTTCTGACCTTCCTGCAATATATACAGAACCTATGTTTGTTAAAGAATAGAGTAAAATATGATCTTAAATAAAGAACTAAAGAAAAACAGAGCTAACTAACTGTATTTCAATAATATACTACGATAATCAATGACCTAAAGAACAACACAACATGAGCACTGCAACCCAATCAAATATCCACTTTATTTAATCATTACAAAAAGTACAACAACTATAAAGCACTCATAAAGCACTAAACTAACATGATCAAAGCTTAAACAATGTTGTGCACTGGAAACTAAGCTCCTGGCCACATATAAAATTAACAGATGCCTACTCCAATGATCAGCATCAGTGCATAAGTACTACTAATTGGATAAAGAATGGCAATCACAAGAACATAATCTTACTTGGGGGGCTACTACTAACTCATTTTAATACAAAGACATAGGAAGTGCAGAATCTTACTTTAAGAGGACAGGCTAAGAACCTCCTGCCCGTCTCAAATCCCTCAAAGGCTACACGCCTCTCACATGGCAGCCCATGCTGCTCGCAGGGAACAATGGTTCCAGTCTCAATGCCCGTGTAGTCTTGGTCTTCAATGCTGGCAGGGATCTGCGGGAGCAAAATGAACCAAAACACCCCAAATCAAAGTCAAATCCCCAAAGCAGGAACCCTAACCCTAACCCTAGCTACACCACTCACCCGGTACAGCATGTTGTCGTCGTCAGAGGAGTTCATGTACTGCAGGCTGGAGAAGTCGTCGCTGCTCTCATCCTCGTGAACCGTGGCGCGGTGGCGGCGGGGGAATGCGCGGCGGTCGGCGGTCGGCGGTGAATCGGCAGGCGAGAGCTCGAGTAGGGCGAGGGCTAGGGTTCGTGGGGAGTGAGTGAGTTTGGTTCGAGGGAGTTGGGTTCGACCAGGTAGACCGGCCGAGCCGGTTCGGCGGCTTGCGAACTGACTGGTGGGGCCGGGTTGTCAGATACAGCGTCAATACAGAGTTATACGCAGTTTAGCTCGTATTGCAATGACCAGCCTCAAACATGGTACTGACTTGCAAAAACACTGAATAGTGGTACTGATCCGTTACAACTGCCCCAAGTGTGGTACTTCCCTGCAATTAACTCTAGGGAGGTGTTCGACCGGAGGAACTAGTGAGTGAATCTAGGAGAAGTAGTTCGGTCGGAGAAATCGGAGAACACGGCTCACAAAATAGATTTTTTTTACCCCGAAAATCCACCATCCACGCATCTCGTCAAGGTTGATGCCCTCTGACACGTTTCTGGTGCACCGGGCAATTGGTGTTATCGTGCACCGGATCCCATTGCACGTTCAAAAATGTTAGAAAAGTATTCAGAAATTTTTTAATTCATTGACACAACATCATAAAAATTCAAATCAATTCAAAACATTGCTTGAGATGCAAAAATGACAAATTTGAGATTAATGTGCTAATGAGCCAAAACTGAAGTCCAACTTGTGTTATGTACTATTCGGTGTCTAATTTATTATTTTTGTATCTCGAGCAATGTTTTCAATTTTGAATCGAATTTTTGTGACAAATACATTGATGTTGTTTCAAACTTTCAATACACTAAAAATTTTCCGGATTTTTCCAAATTTGTTTGGATGTGCAACGAGGGACCGGTGCACCGTTAGCACAAATTGCCCCGGTGCACTAGATACATCTCCGGCGCTGAGGAAGCGGAGGTCGATGGCGCCGAGGAGCGCGCGCTGCGGGCACGGTGAGAGGAGGAGGAACGCGAGGTGCCGACGAAGGAGCCAGATGACGAGGGCGGCGGCGAACACCCGGTGGTGGCTAGCCACCACCGGAGCCCTCCTCCCATCTCGCAGGTGCTGCTCCCAGGAACCTCTTCATTTGAGGAGAGGTGTTCGACCGGAGGAACGAGTGAATCTAGGAGAAGTAGTTCGGTCGGAGAAATCAAAGAAGGTGGCGCGGCCAGCGGGACTCCATTGGCCGGGCACCTCCCACCCTCACGCACTCCATTGGCTGGGCCGGGCTGGTGCTGCGGGGAGACTGTAGCCCACGGACCCGGAGTTATATGGCCGGAGTTGACTCTTGATGTTTAGAATGAGAAGTTATCTGAGAAATACCTTGGCCTCCCCTCTGACGTGGGAAGAGCAAAGGAGGGTTCGTTCAAATACTTGAAGGACAAAATCTGGAAACAGGTGCAAGGGTGGATGGAAAAAGCACTTTCAGTTGGAGGTAAAGAAGTTCTAATCAAATCCGTAGCTCAAGCCATACCTACATATTCTATGGCATGCTTTAAGCTCCCACGGGGGCTGTGTCTACATATTAATGGGTTGCTGCGTAAATTTTGGTGGGGTTCCTAGAAAGGCGAGAGGAAGACAGCATGGGTCTCTTGGAAGGTCATGTCACAACCGAAGTTCATGGGAGGTATGGGGTTCCGAGACATCAAGCTCTTTAATTTGGCACTTTTGGCTCGTCAAGCATGGCGTCTCCTCCAGGAACCTAACTCGTTAAGTGCTCGCATCTTGAAGGTTGTGTACTACCCTGATTCTTCAGTGTTAAATGCAGAGATAGGCAAAAACCCGTCGCAGGTTTGGAGGTCGATCTTCGAAGGATTAGACACGCTGAAACTTGGCCTCATAAAACGGATTGGTTCCGGAGAAAATACACACATCTGGGCAGAGAACTGGATCCCCCGCGACTACAAGTTGAGGCCGGTATGTGCTAAATCAAATAATCCGCCGCAACATGTTTCTGAGTTGATTGACCAAGCTACAGCGTCATGGGATGTTCAAGTGCTTGATCAACACTTTTATGCGATGGACATAGCAGCGATACTCAATATTCCGTTAAGCACCAGAGTTCAGGAAGATTTTTGGTCTTGGCATTATGAAAGGAAGGGTGTTTTCACCGTTCGATCGGCTTACCGTTTACTTGCTGCCACCAAACAGCAAAGGACGGAGCACAACCCGGGACACTCCAACATTGATGCAGAGCAGCGCTCCTGGACAAAACTATGGGGAGCAGATGTGCCATCTAAAATCAAGGTTTTTGCATGGCGACTAGCTAGGACATCTTTGCCGACAGGCGATGTGCGCAAGCATCGGAGCATGGCCGAAACACCTGAATGCGTGATATGCCAGGCGGCCAACGATACTTGGTGCCACGCCCTGTTCGATTGTCAGATGGCCAGATGTGTTTGGGCTCTCGCAGACGAGGAGTTGACTGAGGTCGCCATATCAAACCGCACGGAGGATCCTAAGCTGTGGGTGCACTGGCTCGTGGACGCTTTACCGTCGAAGGACCTCTCCAAGGTGCTTGTGACGATGTGGGCGATATGGTGGGCTAGACGACGGGCTATACACGATGATCAGTACCAGAGCCCCATTAGCACGCATTGCTTCATTAACAAATTCCTTGCTGATCTTGAGTTGGTCACTATTACAGAGCTCCGAACGAGCCAGCGGCATGCATGCAAGGGAAAAGGATGTGCATGCAAAAAATGAGTTGCAGCTTGCAGTGCAGTAGGAGGGGCTTGTACACAATCCCTCGAAGGGCTGGCAGCGTCCAACAGAGCATAATGTGAAAATCAATGTCGATGGGGGCATCTCGCGGGACAGAATGAAAGGAGCGGCAGCTGCCATCTGCCGGGACAAAAATCGACTTTATTTGGGCGCCTCGGTCGTCATGTTTGAAGGTTTGATTGACCCGGCATCATTGGAAGCTCGTGCGTGTAGCGAAGCTCTGGCATTAGCTATGGACTTGCATGTGGATGTGGATTCAGTTTGCGTTGCCTCGGATTGCAGTGAAGTGGTGGCCAATATTGAAGTAGGCATTCTGTGTCACTATGTCACTATCTTGAGGGAGATCACAGCCCAGCGAACCTTATTCCGAGACCTGAAGTTTATCCATGAGAAGCGTCAACATAATGGCGAGGCACACGCACTTGCCAAAGCTAGTTCTTCCCTTTCTCTTGGGCGCTATGTGTGGCTGTTATCCTTGCCCGATGTAATCTGTACCACCATGAACATTGATCATTAATAAAGGGTGCAGTTTCCTCAAAAAAAAGAAAAAAATGCTTTAAAAAAACTGTTTTTTCTTAAGTATCGATGGTTATTTTTAGAAGGGCAGATGCTTAATTAGGTACTTTTTTTAGAAACTACTCCCTTCGTTTCTAAACATAAGTTTTTTTTTAGAGATTTCAATACGAACCACATACGGATGTACATAGACATATTTTAGAATTTAGAGTGTAGGTTCACTCATTTGGCTCCGTATACTACCTCCGTTCCTAAATATAAGTCTTTTAGGATATTTCAATGCAGACTACATACGGAACAAAATGAGTGAATCTGCACTCTAAAATATGTCTATATACGTCGGTATGTAGTCCTTATCGAAATCTCTAAAAAGACTTACATTTATATACATCGGTATATAGTCCCTGTTGAAATCTCTAAAAAGACTTACATTTAGGAACTGAGGGAGTAGTCCTTATTGAAATCTCTAGCTGTGTTTAATGCAACTAATGTCGTTTCCAAATTATAAGTAATGCAATTAACATGTTTCTAAATTATTGATGATGTGATGGATACATCATTGGAGGAGCGTGAGATGTTGGATATAGATGGTTGAATGGCTTGGATCATTTAAATTCAGGAAACTCGTGCTCTTATAAGTAGTATAGTACTCCCTCCGTCCGGAAATATTTGTCGGAGAAATGGATGTATCTAGACATATTTTAGTTCTAGATACATCCATTTTTATGTATTTCTCCGACAAGTATTTCCAGACGGAGGGAGTATATAGTAAATAGATAACCATTGCTACTTGAAAAAAACTCGGTTTATTTTTACTAAGCATCTCCCCTTAGGCAATGAATACTTTAGGTTCTAATAAAATACGTACAAGTTTTTCTCAGTTTTGTTGAGAAAAAAGAGGTCAACATTTCTTTCTCAAATACTACCAAAAAACATGGCATTGGGGATACTACAGTTTATATACTGTGGTACTTTGTTTATTTCAAACACATTAAAAAAACAGTGGCTGTTAGAGAAGTCTGACTACACAAATCTTGGAAACAGGTATGTTTAAAAGAAAAAAATTACATTTTCATTTAGAACTTATACTTTTTATTTATTGTGTATCGAGATTACAATTTCACCAGAATACAAGGAAGTAGGAAAACATCTAGTTCTTCACATATTCTCATCAATTATATAGCTTCCCTCTGAATACAGAAGCAAAGGAGTACATTATCAGTAATAAATGCAGTATATATTCACATTTCCTGATGCCAGTATTCCTTGATAATCGATGCATAGTTAAAGACTACTTCACTAAACATTCCAAAGCGGATAAAACAGCTCGTTGCTTTTTCTCAAATGAGTAAGCACAACTGCACAAGTAGATTGAGATCAGATGCCGGTAAACTAAAAACCTAAATGGCCATGCTGTATTAGTCGACTATGAATAGATTTAATGTGCCATCATCCAGGAATGTTTTTTGTCAAGTATAGGCTGCAGAATACTTGCACAGTTCACTAGCGGTAAAGAATGTCGCAGTCCTCGGACCGACACAGCAAGGTCAGCGAAGGTGTGCCATCAGATGATAACAGGTTGCCACTTCCCAGCTCCAGTGGTTCAGGGGTTGAGGTTGAGGACCAGTAGCTTTGGGCCATATGGAAAGCACCCTTCCCTGTCTCTGATCGAGGGAAGAAATCAAGGCGCTTTACTTGCAAATCTCCAGCCATCAAGTCTCTGCCTAGAATTTCGAGTCGCAGCGGGATGCCAAGTGCATATGTTAGAGCCCTCATTGCCAACATCGTTGGTTTAACATCCAGGGGCCGCACCTCCTTGTAGCAATACTGATGCCAAAACCATAAAATGTCAAATAGTGAGCTCGGTCTCTAAATGGTAAACTTAGTATTGGTTTAGTCATGATTATGTTATTACTGTACAAAGGACAGAAAATAACACTGTTTATGCAGAGAAAATTCTCAACCTTGATAATGAACTACATATACTTTTACGAGAAAGACAAAAGATACATAATTCACTAGTTGATTGTTCGAGAACAGTAGTAGGGATAAGAAACTCTAACCTGATGGACATTCATCTTTTCAGGGATAAATGATTTGTAATCAGCTTCTCGAGTACGGATCTCGGTCTCTGCCAGCAATCTTAGCAAAGAAATGACTGGAAAAAAAAGGTGTTAAGCGAGAGAGAACTAGCGGACAAACAAAACATCTAAGCAAGCTTGTAGTATCCTTACTCCTGAGTGGCATCATCTCCTGTAGACTTCTCTTGTACAACTCGTCAGAACTCAGACTGCAAACGATAAAAGCAAATATTTTCAAAACCCAAACGTAACAACAAACAAGCAAAGGGATCTTGTAACTTAATGTCATGTCCTGTCAGAGAAAATCACTACAAAACATCAAGTTAATTAAAAGCTCATACCCATTTGCAACAGAATTGACCAAACGATTCAACTCCTGAAAGAACATGAAGACAAATGGTTAAGTATATAATTTGAGATATATTATGAAGAGAATCATATTTGTTTAACATACGGCATACAGCAGTTGTAATGGTGTGGGAAACAAATATTTCCGTGACATATCATGCCGACTGCTCCTAATGCATCCCGGAGAGACGAAAGCGCACAGAAACAAATATGGTCTGTCATCATATACCGACATGGCAGGGGCTACTTTTGTAGTGAATGCTATATCAGGAAACAATACTTGAGCTGAATAGCATCCATACTGTAGCAAGAATGAAAGTGGAGTTTTAGTCAAGTGGAATATGATGACAGACCATAGCATTATTAAGGAGCTCTCAAGTTGGTATGGTCCTGTAAACCAGTACTCTCCACCATGTCATATACTCGGTGTTCCAAAATTTAAATAGCGCGCTATAGCTTTTACAGCATGAAATTCTAAGCCATTGAATAATTTCCTGTCAGAGCTAATACTGTTATATCCAATAATCATATAGCAGCTATGGCTCCTCCATGCAACATGTGCCAAAACTACTTCAACTAAATAAACATTTTTTCCTCTATACTCTTCGTAGATATCCTTAAAGAAAAAGTAATATGGAAACAAGAAAAATAAATATTTGGAGAACTCCACAGCCCTCCCCTAAATTTACATGTATGGCAGAGTGCTCATAGGTTTTCCCTCTCCTCTCACTCTGCATACCCCCTCTGTTTTAGGTCACATATTTTGGAATTCGCTAAGATCAAGGAGTTTAATACTTCTTGGGACCTCATGCTGTTCTTTTGATAAGAAATAGATTAGTTCAGGCTGGATGTCGTAGTTCAGTAGACATATGGCTCAGTGTTTACTATATGTCTCGCTACATATATTTCATACTCAGAAATCGTAACAGTAACCAAAGATGTGTATTATAGTAAAAGGTGAGAGTAGATTTTAGCTTTTACGATGGCCCGCTATATGTGATAGATTTTTCCTATCCTTTATGTAGCAGACCACAAACAGCAATTACGACCTTGCATCTACTTCTCGTTTCATTTAAGTGTGTAGTGCCATATGCTTTTTTTACAGAGGACAGAAGAACAGTTTCTACAGAGGAAAGAAAAACACAAAAACATTTTAAGGTATTGTTCTGTATCAAAGATATTTTCTGATGATGTAGCATGGGTTCAGATAACTTCAAAGCAGATTCAGCAAGGGCACTGGACAAAAATATTTAGAGAAGAGGCTCGAGCCGAGCCTGACTTTGAATTAACAAAGCCGTCAACCCGCTAGGATTACAGCCAACCACATCTTACAAGCAGCAGGCCACATAAGGGGCATCAAGTTATTTTGGCAAGTATAAATCATACTAGTTTGTTTTTCACTAAATGACTGAACTAAGTATTACAAAGAACTGGGGTTAAGAGGTCAGAGAAAAAAAATGAAGCTTGTGTAAGCTAGGAGAATACATACAGAAACAACACTTGAAAAGTATTCTTCAGGATTTAAGAAGTATGCTTTGTCCCATTTCAGACGACAGAAATTCTCTCTGGACACTGCCACATGTTCCATTAGACGAGTAACTTCAGCTTGACTATCTTGCATTTGTCCAAGATTTTCCTGTTTACAAGCATAGTCATATCAAACTTTGATGCAAAACAAAAAAGCAACAGCATAAAAACCTAGTAACTTAGAAAGATACCAAGTAGGAGAAAAAGAAAGCTCTATAGAAATAGTTGCCATCTCCGCGAGTTCGTCTGAAGTGCAAATAGCGCTGACAAAGAACCTGCACAAAACTAGTTTTGCACATTAGCATAGAACACTTAAATAATGAAAATGCTCCTATAGTGGCATGCAAACTTACCTTGATAATTTCCTGGAAAATGTCATTATCTGAATAATCCTGAACCAAATCCAAGAGTGGTTCCTGCCAAACAAAGAATAAGTATCACAAAAAGGGCACTAACGATTTAGTAGATTCATCTGAATTAAGGATGGATTTGAATAAGTAATGCTGAAGCACAAGGCGCAAAATTGTAAGCCTAAGAAATTCTTTTATGGTTTTCACACATCAATCATCCACTTATTTGGTAGGAAAATGATATGAGGCCTTCATTGGGAAAACCTATGTATCAATCACAATGTGCAAAACTGAAACTTATTTTATGTCACATAAGAACTTCTCCTGTACCCTAACTCACATTATTGGTAAGACTTGAGACACATGACCTTATCAAGGGTAAGTTTCACTGTGATTACACAGAGTAACGTCTACGAAAATGTTATGTTCCAGATAATACCATAGTTCCCTCAGGACATGATCGCAGTTTGACAAACATTTAAGGTTGCATGTAACACACACTCAAACAAGGGGAATGATAATATATATTAGCATGCTAGGCAAGATGGAGTTAACTCTTGAATATCTAGTGGAAGTTTATTGTAGGACATCGGAAAGGTCAGATGGTGTTAACTGAATGAGGAAAAGATTAAAAAAAATCAATGCATTGTTGTGAACAGAGGAGCTACAATGTTCTCACCTGGCATCCTAATGCCCTTGGACGAGCATCCGGACACCTGAAAACACCACTGACACTGAGAATACGGCAGTCCTTCGGTGGTCGGAGGTATGTTCTCTTGCCATCCAGCAGCTGATTCCAGTTTTCCCACAGAGAAAAATATTCATTTTTGTTGAGCGGCACCGAGTCATGCCGAACAAGATCATGCGGGAGATTCTTCTTTTGAGTGCTCATAAACAATGAAATGTAGAATTTCTCCTCATCTGGTAATTCATCCTAAATAATTGCAGACAGATATTTGTAAAGGATACTTTCCAGCACAAATAAAGCCCATAAGTACCAAAAAAAAAAACAAGTGTAGTAACAACTAAAACAACTGATTCAGACTCCAACTAATGCAATCAACAACTAGAAAATTAATTCCAACACCGCAACGACTGCGAGGCATCCTTCTCTGTTTTCACAACAATTGGATAAATAACTCAAGTCACCAAGTCATGGAATTGAACTAAGAACTAGTAGCAGCAAAGGAACACAAATTTTCACCTGATCCTCTTGCATCACCTCCCAACCCTCATCATCTTCGTCTTCAGGCCAATCATCATAACCATCATCATCCAGTCCTTGATCCTAGAAAATGGCCGAACATGCTTGTAAAAAAGTACTTTCCAGCACAAATGCAGAGAACAGTGGAAAAAGTGCAGTGAAAACCAGGCATCATTAGATAAATTAAAGGCAAGTGTAATACTCTCTCCGTTCACAAATATAATATACTTTGGATATTTCAATATGTACTACATACGGACTGAAATGAGTGAACAAGCACACTAAAACGTGTGTATATACATATGATTCATAAAAAAGTTAGAACATGTTATATTTATGAATGGAGGGAGTAACAACCACAACAACTTATTCAAACTCCAACGGGTACAATCAACAAGTAGAAAAGAATATCTAACACTGTGATGACTGACAAGGGATCACTCTCTGTGTTCAGAACAACTGGACAAAGAACTCAAGTCACCAAGCCACGGAATTGAACCAAGAACTAGCAGCAAAGGAACACAATTTTTCACCTCGTCCTCATCATCATCATCCTCGTCCTCGTCCTCGTCCTTGTCCTCGTCCTCGGGCCAGTCATCATCAATATCCGGTCCTTCATCCTAGAAAATGGCAGGGCATTGTAAGATAAACACTTTCCAGCGCAAATGCAAATGCAGAGAACAGAGTAAAGAAAAGTGCAGTGAAAACAGAGCATCCGGTCCAGACAACAGCGGGAAATCCAACAGTTTTCAGTTATCCTGCCATGGAAATATCGAATCTAGGCATCTAGCTTTCCTGGTCACCCGATTGGACCAAGAACTCGCAGAAGAATATCAAAGGAGCGCAATTTCTGAACAGAGACCCCAACGAACTCCCTCCTTTTCCTTTTACAAAAGAATTCAGGTACTACGTCAGGCGTCACGAAATTAATTGGAGGGCTCGCAAGCATGCACGCAATCCATCTTCCCAACAAGGCAACAACTACACCAATTCTAAGAACGCAGCCAAGAAAAAGATAACTGAACTGCGACGACACCCGATCCTGCGGCAGCGGAGCCAAGAAAGCACCCAGACACGAACAGGCCGCAAGAAATGCCCCGAAGCGGACCAAGAACGAAGCCGAGGTCACCCCGACGCACCACCGAATCGCGCCGGGCGACCATCACCGTTCACCCAGGAGGCTACAGGAGGAAGCAAGATTGCAAGAACTCACCGTGTACTTGACGATGGGGGTCAGCGGCGGCCTCCGTGCCGGCTGAAGCGGGAGCGGCGAGGTGGAAACCAGCGCGGGGTCGAGGGAGGGCGACGGCGCGGGGCCTGGCGCAGGCGGCGATGTGGGTCCGGCGCCGCCGTCTCCGTCTCCGCCTCCGCTGCTTCCCGCCCTGTCGCTGTATAGCTTGACCTTGAAATTTATCCCCATTTCTTTCGCTTGCTGGAGATTCCTTTTCTGCCCCTCGGAGAAGCACTGGCTTCTTGCGGCTCGCCCCCTCGATTCCTGGAGAATTTGGTAGCGGTCTTTTGCAAGGGCCCAAGTGGTAGATATCTTATATACTGCTCTCTCTGTGTAAGACGTTTTAGATTGTTAGTGACTCTATATGGTAGGAGAGTGTATCAGCAAATTGGGGATGAGGTGGTGACTCTACATGGTAGGAGAGTGTGTCAGCAAACTGTCCCAACCAGTCACTCAAGCTCTCTTTCATGCCGCCAGCTCGGCCTCCCTTCCTCCTCCTTCAGAGACCTCGTCAGTGACAAAGAGGAGTGGGATCTTCTCCCCCTTCTTTACATTTTTCCTTCTTGTAGGTCAGAATTCTTTTCCTTAGGTTCTATTTCCCAAACGATATTGATGACGTAGTGGCAGGGATGGCCCGCTAAAATAAAGTCTTTTCGACCTCTCCCTGCATCAGACATCCGATCTGGCGGCGCCGTAGAGTTGCGAGGGTATATGTGTTGCCGGGTCTGTGGGCTTTCTTCGGATCTTGGTAGTTGATGTATCAATCAAGCGAAGCAATGGTCTCACTTTTTGTGTGGTGATTTAGACCCCTTTCTTTCAATTTATTCGGCGGCATGACTCAGTTTCTCTAGTCCTCTCGACTGGTGGTGAAGGGTTGCAAGCCTGCGTTGTGTGGGGTGATGCCCAAATTGATGTTCCTTCGACGCTTACTAGATCCTCATTTTCCTAGCGGTGATCGATTATTGCGGTCAAAATCTAGTTTAGCAACGAGGCAGGGTGGGGCATCACCCACCGACCATGGGGGAGGGGTGTAACACCCCGAGAATCATGCTGCAGTAATCCCCCACTAATGGTGCCATGTCATCACATTACTATTGTTAGTCCTCACTTGATCCAAATCATGATTCGAATTCAAACTCAAAATTTAAAGTAAAAAAATTCCAATTTGCCAAACATGAAAACTAAAATGTTCAAAGTGTGGCAAATAATCCCTGGATAATTGTCATGTTGGAACCAACCTCTTTTGGGTTCCGAAAATGCCCCTAGAAATTATTTAGTGATCCAGCAGCATTTAAAATTGGCATTTTAAATTTCTAAAAATAGTTGGACAACTACTTTCGGCCTTAAACTTTTTGCGACTCTTAGAATTAATGTGCTCGCTTTAGTTGACAAGTCTCTTTTCTACCAAAACTCTTTTAGTTTTGCAATTTATAAAAAGGCAAAATAAAAGGAAAACTCCGCTTGACTCCTCCGGGCCTCGGCCAACCCCCACCCGAGCCAGCCCACCTACCCCCACCGGTCTCCTTCTCCTCATGTTCCCGTGGTGCGGTCGTTGCAGAGGCATGGTTGCCCCCGACCGCCTCGCCGGCGTCCTGGGCGAGGGGATAAGATCCCCTGACGCCTCGGCTCCCCTCGTCCCCTCCCACTTGCCCTGGCGCTCCTCCTCATCCACTCCCCCACTCCCTCTCCCTCTTACTCCTCTCCCCTCCAGATACGCCGCACCCAAGCGGGAGCTCGTCGCGCCACCATCGTCAGCATGCTCCGGCACCACCCCGGGGCGCACCAGAGCGTCTAGGAGCTCCCTCTTCCTCGCCTAGGTCGACTACCTCGCCCCGTTCAAGATCAGCGCCGCCGCAACGCCCCGTTCGTGGTCTTCTTCAACCTCCGGACCCGATGCCGTGCGCCGTCGACCCACCCCGAGCACGCTGCCATCCCCCTACCACCCCGCCGTGAGCATCGCATCGATTCCCATCTCTCCCTTCTCTCGTTTAGTCAAAGTAGGCGACGCCTGCGACCTCCCAAAGCCGCGCGCCCCTGTTGCTCGTGCGTACTGCTACTGCTTCTACTGTCGACGCCGGCCGCAGCTCGCCTCGCCAACGCGCGTGCCTCCGCTGGCCATCGGTCCCGTCGCTGCTCACGTCGTCCCTCACCCGCGCTGCCATCCGCCACGGCCGGAGTCCCGCCCCCGCGAGCTCCTGGCGGCGCCGTCGTGCCCTGCCTCTGTCCGCTCCGCACCGGACGCCGGGACGGCTGCCGCCGGGCTGCTCCCCGCTCCCGCTGGAACCGCCCCCCCTGCACGCGTGCTGTCGCTGCACTACTGCGTGCTCAGATGGCCGCCGCTCGCCGTCATCCGCGCCGGCCAGGCCCACGCCCTGCTTCCTCCGTGCGCCGGCGCTGGTCTCCCTCACTGGAACTAGCGCCCAGCCATGGCCCAAGGCCACTGCCACCTGGGCCGGCCCCCTTTTTAATTAGGCTAACCCCAATTAGTGTTAACCATCCCCACTAATTAGTCACTGACAGTGGGCCCCGCAACCAGTTAGATTATTTTAAAACAAACTGTTAAAATATGTGACAATGACAACTGGGCCCCGTTGTCACTGTTCATTGGTGGACCAGTCAACCTTTGACTTGGTCAACTGGGCCCACTGGCCCACTGTCAGCCTCATCAGCCACTTGCTGGGTACACTTTTGGGTACCTCTAGCCTTTTCCCATTTAATCTTTTTTGAATTATTAATATACCTGAAAATCCATAAAATGCAATAAAACTTTGAAAAATCATATAAAAGAAACCGTAGCTCGGATGAAAATGTTTTCTACATGAAAGTTGCTCCGAAAAATGAGATGAATCCGAATACGCGGCCCGTTCATCTGTCTCATGCCCCTAGTAGGCTGAACATGGAACATTCCCCCTCCGGTCATTTGTCTAACACAGGTCACTGGTAGAAAAAGAGGCTTCCGTCCAGCCCCATTAGTCGCGAAACTGTAGGAACCGCGACTAATGAAGTCTTTAGTCGCGGTTCGGCAGACGAACCGCGACCAAAGGCCTGGGCCCAGGGCGCTCGGTGGCCAGCTGGTGCACGTGATGGGCTTTAGTCGCGGTTGGCCAGGCCAACCGCGACTAAAGGTGCCCAAAGGCCTTTAGTCGCGGTTGGCCAGGCCAACCGCGACTAAAGCTCCTCCCCTATATATACCAGTTCAGCACGCTCACTTAGCCATTTGGTGCCACTTCTCTTCACAAGCTTCACAAGGGGGTGTAGGTTTGCTTTTGGTTCCTCTTATGCACACAAGGTGTTTGATGAAATGCCCCAAGAGGGTGAAACAAACATGATATGAAGTGTTGGAGCCACACTTGAGGTTCCTCATTTATTTTTTCCTCCTCGATCGCGGTTAGCAACTTGAACCTTTCATGCATGTGTGTCATTGATAAAATATGCATGTGTGTTGTTCATTGTTTAATTTCTATTGTTTATAGCTAGTTAGTTTAACAAATGCATGATGGTTAATTATATATTTTATATTATAATAATGCAGATGAATCGGCAATGGATGTACGGTAACCGACTCTCCCACGAGTTCACTACGGGTTTGAAAGATTTCCTCGTAGTGGCTAATGCGAACAAGCAGAAGGGTTTTGTTATCTGTCCATGTGCTGAATGTAAGAATCAGAAGGGTTACTCTTCCTCAAGAGAAGTTCACCTGCACCTGCTTCGGCACGGTTTCATGCCAAGCTATAATTGTTGGACCAAGCATGGAGAAAGAGGGGTTATAATGGAAGAAGATGAAGAAGGGGATGATTTCATCGATGAAAGCTATCTTGCTCATTTCGGTGATACTTTCATGGAGGATGCTGAAGGTGAAGGGGAAGGTGAAGGGGAAGGTGAAGGTGAAGAAGAGGCACGTGATGAGACCGTTGATGATCTTGGTCGGACCATTGCTGATGCACGGAGACGCTGCGGAACTGAAAAGGAGAGGGAGAATTTGGATCGCATGTTAGAGGATCACAGAAAGTCATTGTACCCCGGATGCGATGATGGTCTGAAAAAGCTGGGCTGCACACTGGATTTGCTGAAATGGAAGGCACAGGCAGGTGTAGCTGACTCGACATTTGAAAACTTGCTGAAAATGTTGAAGAATATGTTTCCAAAGAATAACGAGTTGCCCGCCAGTACGTACGAAGCAAAGAAGGTTGTCTGCCCTCTAGGTTTAGAGGTTCTGAAGATACATGCATGCATCAACGACTGCATCCTCTACCGCCGTGAATACGAGAATTTGAATGAATGCCCGGTATGCACTGCATTGCGTTATAAGATCAGAGGCGATGACCCTGGTGACGATGTTGAGGGCGAGAAACCCAGGAAGAGGGTTCCCGCCAAGGTGATGTGGTATGCTCCTATAATACCACGGTTGAAACGTCTGTTCAGGAACAAAAAGCATGCCAAGTTGTTGCGATGGCACAAAGAGGACCGTAAGTCGGACGGGGAGTTGAGACACACCGCAGATGGAACGCAATGGAGAAAGATCGACAGAGAGTTCAAAGATTTTGCAGCTGACGCAAGGAACATAAGATTTGGTCTAAGTACAGATGGCATGAATCCTTTTGGCGAGCAGAGCTCCAGCCATAGCACCTGGCCCGTGACTCTATGCATCTACAACCATCCTCCTTGGTTGTGCATGAAGCGAAAGTTCATTATGATGCCAGTGCTCATCCAAGGTCCGAAGCAACCCGGCAACGACATCGATGTGTACCTAAGGCCATTAGTTGATGAACTTTTACAGCTGTGGGGCAGACCTGGTGTCCGTGTGTGGGATGAGCACAAAAAAGAGGAATTTAACCTACGAGCGTTGCTTTTCGTAACCATCAACGATTGGCCTGCTCTTAGTAACCTTTCGGGACTGTCAAATAAGGGATACAATGCATGCACGCACTGCTTACATGAGACTGAAAGTGTACATTTGCCAAATTGTAAGAAGAACGTGTACCTTGGGCATCGTCGATTTCTTCCGAAAATTCATCCAGTAAGAAAGAAAGGCAAGCATTACAACGGCAAGGCAGATCACCGGCCGAAGCCTGCGGAACGCACTGGTGCTGAGGTATTTCATATGGTCAAGGATTTGAAAGTCATCTTTGGAAAGGGTCCTGGCGGACAATCAGTTCCGAAGGGAGCTGACGGGCACGCAGCCATGTGGAAGAAGAAATCTATATTCTGGGAGCTAGAATATTGGAAAGTCCTAGAAGTCCGCTCTGCAATCGACGTGATGCACGTTACGAAGAATATTTGCGTGAACCTCCTAAGCTTCTTGGGCGTGTATGGGAAGACAAATGATACAAAGGAAGCACAGTAGGACCAGCAACGTTTGAAAGACCCTGATGACCGGCATCCGGAATGGTTTCAAGGTCGTGCCAGCTACGCTCTGACCAAAGAAGAGAAGGTCATCTTTTTTGAATGCCTGAGCAGTATGAAGGTCCCGTCTGGATTCTCGTCCAATATAAAGGGAATAATAAACATGGCGGAGAAAAAGTTCCAAAATCTGAAGTCTCACGACTGCCACGTGATTATGACGCAATTGCTTCCGATTGCTTTGAGGGGGCTCCTGCCGGAAAATGTTCGAGTAGCCATTGTGAAGCTATGTGCATTCCTCAATGCAATCTCTCAGAAGGTAATCAATCCAGAAGATCTACCACGGTTACAGAACGATGTGATCCAATGTCTTGTCAGTTTCGAGTTGGTGTTCCCGCCATCCTTCTTCAATATTATGACGCACCTCTTGGTTCACCTAGTCGAAGAGATTTTCATTCTCGGTCCTGTATTTCTACACAATATGTTCCCCTCGAGAGGTTCATGGGAGTATTAAAGAAATATGTTCGTAACCGTGCTAGGCCAGAAGGAAGCATCGCCAAGGGATATGGAAATGAGGAGGTAATTGAGTTTTTTGTTGACTTTGTTCCTGACCTTAAGCCGATTGGTCTTCCTCGATCGCGGCACGAGGGGAGACTAAGTGGAAAAGGCACGATCGGAAGGAAATCAACGATATGTATGGACGGCCATTCTCTGACTGAAGCACACCACACTGTACTGACCAATTCCAGCTTGGTGGCTCCGTACTTTGAGAAACACAAGAATATTTTACACTCGGACAACCCGGGGAAGCCTGAATCCTGGATTAGGAAGGCCCACATGGAGACTTTCGGCAGTTGGTTGAGAAAACATTTAATGAATGACAATGATGTTGTAGATCAGCTGTACATGTTGGCCAAGACACCATCTTCGACTATAACGACTTTCCAAGGGTATGAGATAAATGGGAATACATTTTACACGATCGCCCAAGATAAAAAGAGCACCAACCAAAACAGTGGTGTCCGCTTTGATGCAGCAACCGAGAATGGGCAAAAGGTCACATATTATGGTTACATAGAGGAGATATGGGAACTTGACTATGGACCCTCCTTTAAGGTCCCTTTGTTCCGGTGCAAATGGTTCAAGCTAACAGGAGGTGGGGTAAAGGTGGACCAGCAATACGGAATGACAATGGTGGATTTCAACAATCTTGGTTACCTTGACGAACCATTCGTCCTAGTGAAAGATGTCGCTCAGGTTTTCTATGTGAAGGACATGAGTAGCAAACCGAGGAAACGGAAAGATAAGAAAACGATCAGTACATCATGCGATGATCCAAAGCGCCACATTGTTCTTTCAGGGAAAAGAAACATCGTGGGAGTGGAGGACAAGACAGACATGTCAGAAGATTATAATATGTTTGCTGAAATTCCGCCCTTCAAAGTGAACACCGACCCAAGCATTAAGTTAAATGATGAGGATGCTCCATGGATACGGCACAATCGTAAGCAAGCAGGGACACAAGGGAAGAAATGATGTGTAATAATTTATTGTACCAAACTTTGTTGAATGGATCATGTGAATTATATTACCCGTGATGTGTTTGGTGTCCATTTTCGAATGATTCGAGATACCACTAATGATACATGAAATTTGGAGTGATTTAGTCATACTCCTGCCTAGGCGTATAATATGCATACTCGTAGTCTTCATAGCCGCCGCCGTTGTACTGGTAGTTGTCGCCTTCTAAGTTGCCGCCGTCGTCGTCGCTGCTGTCGTCGCTGTCGTCGAGCGGCGCTCGTGGCTCGAACTGAGGGTAGCGCAGGCGGGGGATATCGCCGGCCGTGATGTAGTCCATGACGCTCTGCAGAGTCCGGCCGTACCACCATAACCGACGGCCGGCCTCTGGTATATTATTTTGAATTGAATTAGTTTTATTTTTCTTAATTTTTTGATATATTATTTGTATTTTTAGAATTTTGAATTGAGTTAGTTTTATTTTTCTGAATTTTTTGATATAATATTTGTGTTTTTAACATATTGAATTGAATTAGTTCTATTTTTCTGAATTTTTTGATATATTATTTGTATTTTTAACATATTGAATTGAATTAGTTTTATTTTTCTTAATTTTTTGATATATTATTTGTATTTTTAAGATTTTGAATTGAATTAGTTTTATTTTTCTGAATTTTTTGATATATTATTTGTATTTTTAACATTTTGAATTGAATTAGTTTTATTTTTCTTAATTTTTTGATATATTATTTGTATTTTTAGAATTTTGAATTGAATTAGTTTTATTTTTCTGAATTTTTTGATATAATATTTGTGTTTTTAACATATTGAATTGAATTAGTTTTATTTTTCTGAATTTTTTGATATATTATTTGTATTTTTAAGATTTTGAAAAATAAAAAGTATTTTGAAAAATACCTTTAGTCGCGGTTGGCCTGCCCAACCGCGACTAAAGGTCGTTGCGCGCGGGAAGGCAAAAACCCGCCAAAAACCCCTTTAGTCGCGGTTGGTCTGGCCAACCGCGACTAAAGCTTACCCTTTAGTCGCGGGTCGCCTCCCCAACCGCGACTAAAGGGGGGGCTATAAATACAAGGGCCCGAACCGTCGCCTCCATTTCTCGTCTTCTCTGCCGCGCCGAAGGCCTGCCGCCGTCGCCCTCGCCCTCGACGCCGCCCGCCGTCGCCCTCG
>NC_041383.1:40279034-40304493 GCF_002162155.2 Triticum dicoccoides
ATGTGTGTTGTCCTCGCCTCCCTCTCCGTGACGCCGTCGTCTGCCGCCCCGTCTCGCGCTCTACCGCGACACCCTCTCCCACCCCTTCCTCACCCCCTCCTTTTGCCACCGCCCTTTCGCCACCGCCACCGCCACCGCCCCCCTTCTTCACTTAATTAATTTGTTTTTACTACATGTTTTCAGGACTGACATAATGGCGGACGATAGAGCTGACCCGATTATGGACAACTATGATCCGGACGGTGAAGCACATATGTTCGGCATCATAAACGGCGATATTCTATATGTGCCGACCGGACAAGAAGAAGATGATATCTCTTCTTATCTGAACCTTGACGGTGAAGATGAAGGGCACCGTCAGCAAGATGATGCCGAACAAACGTCGATAAACGACGATCTTCAAATGGAAGTAGCAACCACCTCCGGCGCCGAGGTATATATATATACATTGAGCCTCTGGTGATACAAACTAACTGATTTGAATAAATATGTGTGTACTAACGCGCGCGACTCTCTTTCTTATTTTAGCCCTCGGCCGGATCGTCGAAACAATCGAGTACGTCGTCAAAGCGTGGCGCAACCAAGACGATGAAACAAGGAGAAACATGCACCATCGAGGTTGTCGACAGTGCAACCGGCAGGCCGCTGAAGCCCCGCAAGAACGCCACCAAGTTTGTCAACCAATGCGGAGCCATTGTTAGAGACAACGTCTCGATCACCGTCCAGGAGTGGAATAAGCCAAAGAAGGCACGAATTGCTGGTTTCACTTTTGTCGATAAGAGAACAAAAAAAGATTGCTTCAAGAAGCTTATGGAACATTTCGTTCTACCTCTGGAATACAACAAATTCGATGAGGAGGGTAACAAGATTGAGGAAAACAAGGAGAGGAGGAGGCTAGTCAAACAGTTCGCTCTTCATAAGATGGCCGACGCATTCCGGAAATTCAAGCAAAATCTAGCCCATGACTTTGTCAAGCAGAACAAGACTCCGGATTTCAAAGGATAATATGAGAAACTGAAACATGATTGGCCAGAATTTGTGAAGCAAAAGAAATCGGAGCAGTTCATTCAAATATCGAAAAAAATTAAGGAAAATGCGGCTAAGAAGGAGTACAATCATATTATGGGGCCAGGAGGGTATCGCCTTTGGGAGCCTAGGTGGGAGAAGATGGAGAACGAGCTGAGGGCGCGAGGAATCCGTCCAGGTACGGAGGGATGGGACCCAAGGGCCAAAAGCTGGTGGTACGGGCATGGGGGAACGCTGAACCCGGAGACAGGGGAGTGTGTTTACCGGGGCAAAATAATTAAACCCACCCAAGCCCTTATTGACGCAATGAGGGATGCTCAAGAGGGGAAGATCAAGTTCAACAGAGAGAACGACGCGCTGACAAAAGCCCTCGGGAATCCTGAACACGGAGGACGTGTACGAGGCATGGGGCACATTCCGTGGAAAATAGGGTTCCCCCAGAACGATGACCCGTACGGTTACAGAAGCCGGAAGAGAAAGATGGATCGGGAAGCAGATGTTGTGGCGCGGTTGGCATCGGAAATGGATGTGATGAAGAAAACCGTGAGTGTACTAGTAGCCGAAAGAGATGCAGCTCGGGCGCAGCATGAAGATCATCCAGCGGATCTCAGAAGCCAGCAGCGGAGAAGCAGTGTGGCTTCCACGGAGGCCCCATCGGCTGGTGCAGATGCACCAACGATCGAAATTACTGCACCGGAGCCTCTGGTGGTCGAAATTACTGCACCGGAGCCTCTGGTGGTCGAAATTACTGCACCGGAGCCTCCTCGCTACCCCGTGGATGATATAAAGGAGATGAAAGAATGTCATCTGTATTATCCTATCGGGAACATGTCCATGAAGGTAGCCATCGGCAGTGCTTTACCATGTTTACCTGGAGCACTCCACCACAACAACCCCATTCAATATGGCTATGCTCGTGTCACGGTGGAGGACATAGTCCAAGGGTTTGAGGACCTGGAGATTGACATTGCTACACCTGAAGGGGAGAAAAGACCTGGAGATGTCAAGCGCCATTTCATTCTATGGCAAAAGAAGTTTATCAAGTTTCCAGGCGAGGCGCCAAGGACAACAAGTCCACCCCCCTACGGTGGTGGTAGTGGCGGCTGTTCACCTACACCTCCGTCACGTCAGCCGACGCCCCCCAGTCCACAACGTCCGGCGGGTGATCAGACGCCGCCCCCCAGTCCTCGTCCGGCGGGTGATCAGACGCCGCCCCCCAATCCACCTCTGGCAAAGAAGCAGAAGCAGTCCTGGATTATTAACCCGGACCCTTATGTACCTAAGACCACAAAGGTACCGGAGCCATCACTGAATCCTCTCCCCACAAGGCCTTGGGAACATAGTGCCGAGGAAACTGCCGCGGCCGCGGCTGCTGATCATGAGAAATGGAAGGCGGAATGCAAGAAGAAAAGAGAGCCCGAGCCCAAGCCAGTATTTTCTGATGAGCAAAAGAAGTGGGCTAAGTCATTTTTGAGCACACCGTCCCAAGCCGCGAAGAATCTGCCTGACGACTATGCACGTGAACTTCGTAGGCAGGCACTCATGTTGAAGGAGAAGAAAGAGCGGGCGGAGAACCAGGAGAACAAAGCCTTGGAGGAGGCCGAGAAAACGGAATTAGAAAGTAAAAAAAGCGGGAAACGAGTTGCCCAGCTCGGGGAACAAAGTAAACAATCGATTGCCCCTCTTATAGTGAAAGCCGCCGGTCCGGATGACCCCGATATCATAGCAGCTGCGGCAGCACATGGATTGACTGTAACGAGTGCCAGAGAACAAGCGGCCAACTTAGGTATTACTCTTCGTGAACTGTTAGGCCTTGATGAGGCGCCAGTGAAGGAGGTAGTAATTACATATGTGAAGAATGGGCCTCTCGTCGAGCCTGCGCAGGAAGAGGATCTACCTCCACAAATGAAAGGTCTGCTGAAATGGTACAAGGGTTACATAAAAAATAAAAACGCCAAAGAATATATTTATGCGGAAGTTAGATATGAGCATCACTTCAAACATTACTATGTACAAATTCATCTGAGTGAATTGTTCCAGCTTTTCAATCTGCGCGAGCTCGACAAATCTATCATCAGTTGCTACGTTCTGTAAGTGATTTATTTCTACCCCATCTCGTTCATATTGCCTGCACTATATATATGTCCTAACTATATTGTTGTGTCCGCTATTATACATGCAGAATGAAGATTAAGGAATGCAGAGTAAGGAACATCCATGATGTTGGGTTCATTGACCCACACATCGTTAATGGATATGTGTTGGAGCATCACCCCGCCGACATGGAGGCAGACCTGTGGCAGTTTCTTACAAAGCAGGAACTCAAAAGTGATATTCTATTTCCTTACCATTTTGGGTGAGTGTTTCTGTCTTGAGCACATTCTCTTTTGTTTACTCCATGCATGGTATGTGGCCGGCTAATCGATGAGTTATGCATGACGTACTGTGCATGTATCGTGTCCGCAGGTTCCACTGGATTCTGCTAGTAATTAAAGTTGACACATCAAAATGTCTCGTCCACGACTCTCTGAATAAGGATCCAAAGCTTTGGGGCGGCATGAGAAGAATGCTGCAGAAGTAATTATTTTCATTCATTTGCGCTCTATATCGATCGGCCTATTTCGTTCATTTCCTAATATCAAGTAACTAATAACTCTCTTGTTCATTTAATTTTCTTTGCCTCGTAGGGTTTGGAGACGGTTCGTAGATACAAAGGTCGGTGAATTCAAAAAAGAGCTAGAATTCAAAAGGTCAAAGGCTAAGAATGGTGAGGATATTCAGCCAGCGGGGACCAATCTATGTGCATACTATGTCTGTGAGATGATCCGGAGATACACCTCTGAGCGGCGGGTTCCGAGTGATACCAATGCTCAGAGGAATAACCTCCGGATGATGCTTAGTCCAGAAGCTCGCTTCCGACCACTTCAAGAGGAACTAGCTGGATGGTTCAGGAGGGAAGTCCTTCATCCTAAAGGAGAACACCATTACGAGGACGTAGAACTTTATATGCATTAAATTATGTATGGAAACTTGTTCAAAATTGTATATGGTCATCCGATGATATTGAATATATATTGTATATTCCTCTTGAATTCTTTTTGGTTCTAATTTCAAATTTGTTTGAAATTGTACATTCATATGCATGTATGTAGTACCGTAGAATATGTGAAACTCCTTCAAAAATAAAATAAAGCACAAAAGAAATAAAATAATACAAATTAAACAGAAAACAGGTTTAGGGGGGGGCTAAAACCCTAAACCTGCGGCGGCCTTTAGTCGCGGTTGGCCAGAAGAACCGCGACTAAAGGTCCTCCGCCCCGACGGCCGCCTGGCGCCCACGTGGACGGGCCTTTAGTCGCGGTTCTTAAGCAACCGCGACTAAAGGGGGGGGGGCCTTTAGTCGCGCCTGTTTGGTCGCGGTTGCGCAACCGCGACTAATGGCAGTTGCGAACCGCGACCAAAGGCCCTTTTTCCACCAGTGGGTCCTGAACCGGGAATACATTCCCGGTTGAATTCCACCTTTACCTATATCGTGTAGCCATACGTTAGGTCACACCCGGCACAGCTTATTGCCACGTTATGCTTTGTGATGCTATGTTTGCTTTATATTTACTGTTTCTTCCCCCTCTTCTCTCCGGTAGACCCTGAGACCCATGCTGCCCCTGTGATCGACTACGTCAACGACGACCCCTCCTTGCTAGAGCAACCAGGCCAGCCCCCCCCCTTTGATCATCCCGATATCGCCCATTCCATTCTATCATGCTTGCATTAGATTTTTCTATTGTTATTGTTTGCTCCTATTCTGATGCATAGTCTGCTTATTGTTACCTTACCTGCTTTCCTAAACTGCTTAGTATAGGTTGGTTAGTGATCCATCAGTGACCCCCCACCTTGTCCTTGTTGCCCCTGCTTCATCATTGAAGACCCGATCAACGGGATCGAAGACCAGGCCCCCGGCACCGCACATCACTTTCCCCTTAGTTGCTCGACACTACTGGGTTACTATCGAGTGCCGAGGGTGAGACCTCTACGACACTTCTGATGTTAACCCTGTAGTGTAGCTATTCGGTCGTGGTCATCGAGGGTGATTTCCTCTTTAACCACTTCCGATACGACTCTGTCATGCAGCCCCTCAAGTGTGGACATCGAGGGTGATTCATCTTACGCTCACCTTGATGATTACATCGAGTGGAATTCACCAGGGGTGATTCCTCAGGTTTTCCCCTTGATGTTTAGACACACAGCTACTATGATTGCTATGACTTTACACCGATCCATGTTACTAAAGACGGGTTGACACTGAGGGGTACCCGCGCGAGCATAATTGCGAGTGATGTGGAGGCGGGTTGACCTGGAGGGTACCCGAGAGTTGAATACGAGGCGTGGCCGGGCATTCTTAGCCCTTGCCGCAAGTCCTCGAGACGGGGCGACGGGGTCACATGTTTCGTGAGTCTCTGCTCGTGACCGCACTACCAACACACTAACGGTTTGGATATTTGATCCGAGGGGCCTCTGGCCTGATAGCACTAACCATCACGTGTGCATAGTATGGGCGTTCTGCGTCGTATACATCAGCCGAAGCTTAATAGACGTCAGCGACTGAGCGGCGCGCGCTGGGTTGGACTGGTAAGCTCCTTCCTTTTTTAAGAAGGTAGCTAGGTCTGCTCACCGGCCGCCCACGCAACATGCAGGAGTTCCCAGGGAGATGGCCCATGACCCCTGGGGGCATAGGTTTAGTCCGGCGTGCTGACCTCTCTATTAAGCCTAGGTCGGGTTGCGGCGTATTGTTTGACCGAGGCCGGGCATGACCCAGGAAAGTGTGTCCTGCCAGAGTTAAGCGAGCATGGTGGGTAAGTTGGTGCACCCCTGCAAGGAAGAAAACATCTATCGATAGCCTATCCTACGGTAACAGACACTTGGAGTTGTATCCCGATCGATACAACTAGAACTGGATACTTGTGATGAGAATTGGATTGTGATGAGGTGATAACTGGATAGTATGGCTCTGGGATTGCTTTCTCACAGGGAGTCGAGAAAGGATCTCTGGCCGAGGTTGATAACACCACTACTACTTTACTTTATGCTACTCTACTCCCTCCTGTTTGCTGCAAGATGGTGGTTTCCAGAAGATGCTAGTCTTCGATAGGACTAGGCCTTCTCTCTATTCCGGCATTTTTGCAGCCTAGTCCACATATACAGCCCCTCTTTGATAATGTTGCATATGTAGTGTAGATCCTTGCTTGCGAGTACTTTGGATGAGTACTCACGGTTTCTTTGCTCCCTCTTTTCCCCCTTTCTTCTTCTTTCCGGTTGATGCAACCAGATGTCGCAGCCTAGGATCCAGACGCCACCTTTGACGACGACTACTACTACCAGAGGGTGCCTACTACTACGTGAAGACCGCCGACGACCAGGAGTAGTTAGGAGGCTCCCAGGCAGGAGGCCCTGCCTTTTCGATCGTAGATGCTTTTGTGCTGGCCTTCTCAAGGCAGACTTGTCTAACTTATGTCTGTACTCAGATATTGTTGCTTCCGCTGACTCTTGTGCATTCGAGCTTATGTATTCGAGCCCTCGAGGCCCCTGACTTGTAATATAAAGCTTGTATTATTTTAATTTGTGTCTAGAGTTGTGTTGTGATATCTTTCCGCGAGTCCTTGATCTTGATCGTACACATTTGCGTGTATGATCGTACACTGGTTTATAAGCGTCGTCCTTCCTTCCTCATCATCCCTTCAGGAACATCCGATAAAATTGGAACGATACAGAGAAGATTAGCATGGCCCCTGCACAAGGATGACACGCACAAATCGAGAAATGGTCCAAATTTTTTCAAGATTTTGCGCTCCGGTCCCTGTGCATTTTACAGCTACGCCCTTGGGCCATCTTTTGTTGCCAGGTCTGTTGGCTCTCTTTTGAATCTTGATAGGTGGTGCATCAATTAAGCGAAGCAATTTAGACCCCTTTCTTTCGATTTACTCGGCGGCATGACTTGGTTTCTCCAAACCTCTGGACTGGTGGTGAAAGATTGCAAGCCTGCGTTGTGTGGGGTGATGCCCAAACTGATGTTCCTCTAGCGTTTACTAGATCCTCATTTCTAGCGGTGAATGGTTATTGCAGTCAAAAAATAGTTTAGCGACGAGGCGGTGCGGGGCAACACCCACCGACCGTGGGGAAGGGAAGGGAGGAGGTAGGTGGATATAGTGCGACAGTTCGGTGGATGGTAGACTTGCGTGTGATCCATGTGTGGGGAGAAGAAAGTGGTTGAGAGGATTAGGACGATGATCCAATCATCCATTTGCATCTGGTGGCTAAGATATTAATCTTTTCCAGGTGCCCGAGGTGTAGACCGTCCCTTTTTTTTTCTTATCCTCTCCTATAGTGCTCTATTGAATCCACTTTCTCGTCCCATTGGCTCTCGTACTCATCCACCTAGCCCGCGGTCGCTATCTAGTGCCCTTGACCCACCTCGCCATATTGTCATGTCACCACCGACCATCAGGCGACGAACACCACCCCAATGAGAGGGCACTGATAAATTCACGTAGCAATAGTTACCGTCGTCCTCATTTCCACCCCTGCTAGGCTGCTACCCTCTTATATATTCACTTTATAAGGTGCACATGTCTTTCGATATTTAACTTTGATCCTTCAATATATAGACCAATAATTTATGAATCATGCTCCTTGTAATTACACCCCATCTATTTCAAAATTTAATGTGTATTCATTTTTCAAAAAATCAAACGTTTCCATGTGTGACAAAGTATAGCAAGATATATCAACACCGACCATACTACATAAATAAAATATAAAAAATACATTTTGTGAAGAATCTAATGTGAATGATTTGGTATTGTACATACTGATATTTTGTTCCCAATAAACTTGGTCAACAATCAAAATTATAGAACTTTGATTTCTAAAAAGATTAGCATGCCTTATATTTTGAACTGGAGGGAGTATAAATTTAGTGGTATAATTTTTGTGACACATAACAACATTTCCTTCTTTTCTTTTCTTTTGCGGGTACACATAGCAACATTTCTTTGGTTAAATTCATGGTTTAACTTGAATATCGAAAAATGCGTGCACCGTTTAAGCGAAGGCGGTAGAAAGAAGTGTTGAAGATTAGGGACCAGTGGTTCATTCAATTGAATTCTACATGACAAAACACAAAGACCGGCTATTTGTAAAAATGGATCTTTTCGTGAACTATATGAATTTTCCAAGGAAAAGACCATGCAACGGAAAAAGGAAAACTTGTCCAAGGTCAAAAACTCACGTTTTGGAACTGATAAAAATGACGACCAAATAAGCGAAGAAGAACTGTGTCCGTCACGTGGATATTCTGGTTTTGGTCGCTCTTATCATGTACAGTGCAGAGTAAAAAAAAATTGATGTGGAGTGCAGAATTCAGAAGAGGAATCCGCATCCCACGTCCGTCGCGTATAAACCTGCCACTACTCTTTTTTTTCTCTGTTGAGAAACGTAACCTGCCACTGGGATAGGGCCCTGGTCCGGTATGCGTTCTCCAGTTCGCTTCAAGTTGGGCCAGTCGAGGAAGAACCAGGCGGCACGCAGATGCGGCCCACTGGCCATCCCGCGGTTCCTGCGGCTCGTGGGAGACAGCAGCGCACCGCAGCTAGTTTAGTACCACATCGGTTAGCGAAGGAGCTCGTGACCGGTTTATAACCGTCGCCCTTCCTTCCTTATCGTCCCTTTGGGGACATCCGATAAAATTGGAACGATACAGAGAAGATTAGCATGGCCCCTGCGCAAGGATGACACGCACAAATCGAGAAATGGTCCAAATTTTTTTGACATTTCACGCGCCGGTCCCTAGCATTTTACAGATACAACCCTGGGCCATCTTCTCCTGCGGTTGTGCCGCTGTGCATTTTCCTTTGCAGCTACGTCCTTCCACGCTTTCCTTCTCTTCTATCCAAGCCCTTGGTCTTCAGTACTGTACTTTTTCATGCTTTTTTTTCATTTCTGTGGCTCCTTTTTGGGAGAAGCATGTTTCACATCTATTTGTGCGTATATGTTCCTTTTTCTATCTGATTGATTGTTAGTATACCGGTTAAATCACTACTCTTTGCGTGCACGGTTGGCAATGGTAAACTTTTTTTGGCCAGCTCGTTGGATCGCATTTAAGTCTCTTGCCTTAGTATACCTTGCCCTATTTACACACCATGCCACCCCAACGTACTTGTCCTAGATGTTTTTTACAACGTAATAAGTTGTAATATGATTGTCTCCTTGTTCTTGCAATGAACTAAATATAGTTTCATTGTCGTTATTATGAACTTTTTATATATTTTTGTGTTGTAGAAAAGTATTTTGACCCCACATGCCCATGTTGAAAATCCTTGCTCCGCCACTGTCGTTGTCAAAGGCCACCGGAGCGGCTCTTTGCCGCCAGCTTTGTTATTTTCCCGGTGATGGGGCTTGGCCCTGCCACCAATCTCTAGCAGTTGTGAGAGAAGTGGGGACAAAGAGGTAGGAGGAGACAACTGTTGCCTTGTCGCTTGCAAAAACCATGTCTATCTTCTTGAGCTATCCACCCCGTGATGATAAAACACCATGAGTAAAATCATGCATGTTGAGTCATCTCATCATAATGAATAGCATGAGTACAACTGCATGCTTGATGCGTCGGCCAGTGATTTTGAATTGACAAGCCCAACAGGCCGGTCAACAAGGAAACAAAATTAAGTAGAGGAAAAAGCTGGATGGGAGGTGAGGGCGACAGAACAAACTCCCCTTTGTAGAGATTACACACACAAGGTGAGTTACGTAAATGGGCCGATCGGATATTGCCCAGACTGAGTTGCATCTTGTCGAGCCCAAGCTTCAAATGAAAACAACTTTCAGATTAACATAGAATTAGGAAGGAAACCCGGGTGGGTTTTTCTAATATTTGTTTACAAGTTTTCCTTCTCGCTTGAGTGTGTCTGGAGAAAAATGCTATCATTTTTTTGTTCACAGGGTTTATCAATAGTTCCATGTGTGCACAAAGGATCTAATAGTTGTTAGCTAATTAATCAGCCACATTTGTATCTCGCTTATAGCAAGACAGGCGGTCGCGCCGCCTCAAGGGAGACTCTGGTGGGCGACACAATAAGATCGTGTTGGTTTGTTATGTGGTTCTGTTTCCTTCTTCTTTTTCTTTTATTTTTATTTAAAAAAATCTAACTACATATATTTCGAAAAGTTACTTACTCAACTTTAAAAAATGTTCACCACACATAATATTTTTACATGATAGTAAAAATATGTCACATGATTTAAACAAAATGTTCAGACCATGTAAAACAATTGTGTGATTTAAAAAAATGCATACCATTAAAAATGTTCATGACATTTCCAAAACAAATAACGTGTTTAACAGGTACATATGTTCATGATGTATTTAAAAAATGTTCAATGTGTGTTAAATAAATGCACACTCTGTACTAAGAAAATGTTCAGTGTGCATTTGATAAATGCTCGACATATATCTAAAAATGTTCTATATGTATTAAAAAATATTAAACATGTGTATAGAGAAATCGAAGGTGTTTTAACAGAGAAAACAAATAAGGAATTGAACAAAAGCAAAAAAGAATAAAAATAAAAGGAAGAAAACCGGTAAACTAGTAGGAAAATATTTAAAAGGAAAATAAAAAATGGGCAAAACCTTCACAAAACCGAATGGACGATCCCGAAAATCACCAGTTGTTCATATAGCTTTCTCCAAACCGGTCATACAGTTCATAAATAGCTCCTATTGGACCGGCCAAGTCAAATTGTCGTTGAAGGTAAGAGGAGCATATGTGTCGCAATTAGCGAGACATAGCTGTCGGAGAATTAATATCTGTTGGATGTGGTAAGATTGAGATCAACTCAGACAAGTCAGAGGTTGTCTCAGCCTTGAAAGATGGCATTTCTTTCTCAGTAGCTATATTTAGTGAATGTTATTTCATGGCTTTAGACTTCACTCATGTTATCTATCATTATTGTAATAGAGAGAATAATCACGTAGCTCATGAACTAGCTAGGATAGTTAGGTTTTCTCTTCCTAATGTATGCATGGATTCACCCCGTGAAGTGATGATTATCCCTGATTGTAAATGATGATTATTCATAAAAACAAAAACAAAGATCGTTTTGATTGAAACAAAGAAGGAGATGATTGTCAAAAACAAACGCACGCAAGCTGCGGAAATGGGCCGGTCGATATTGACCAAACTAGGGCGCATTGTGTTCATCCCAAGAAAGAAGCATTTGCGCTACATACGGATAGTGCCCCCACGCTGACTATTTCTTGCAGGCCACTCCCATTGAAGGGTGTAGAGTAGTTGGGCCGGCCCATTTTCACGCACAGTTAAACGAAAAAGGAAATGGGAAAATGGGAGAAGCGGGGATCAGTCTCTTGTCTCCTAGGAGAGGGCTCCCTACGCTAGCCGCTGCGCTAGTGTCTTGCACGCGACAAGTTGTTGGCGTGATGTGTACTTGAGGCAAACGACGCCGGTTTTTCCATGGTTTTCACTTTTTTTCTGTTTTTTCTTTTTGTTCTTTGACATGGGTTTTCTCCATTTTTTGTTTGATTTTCATTTTTATTCTCAATTTTTTGGTTTATTTTGTTTGTTCTTACTTTGTTTATTTTTTCTCCATTTAGTGTTGAATACTAGGGTTGATGAAGACTCAACTAGATGGCGAGTCGTCCGTCGGCCCGATCTTTCACGATACTGGCAATAGCACACGAAATTCCGATCGAGCAAATATGCAAGACCGTAAGATCAAAAGAAACTAGCGTTGAGTAGATTAGATCGGCTCCACGCGCAGCAGCAACAAAATCCCAATGAATCAGCAACGAAGACAATATTTGGTGTCCCTCGACATAGGACGTTTTCTGACTATTATTGAACTCACGATGAAACCAAACTTGACCTTCTTTACACGGCGTATCCCTGCTTTTATAACGTGCGCGCAGGCACTTCTCAACCGACTCCATGTAAGCGAATCTGAAACGGACTCTCCTATCCAAACAAAACAAGATTTGACTAATTAATACTCCGGCAACGCTGATCACCTTCCAACTAACCTAGACTTAAAACGTATACGTAACTAGTACTTGTGCAACCTTTGGACTCTACTATAATACCAAGCTAACAAAACTAGTATTTCTTGTGCCGACCGGATCACAGCTTCTTCGGTGGAGTCCTAAAATTTGGTTTAACTTCATCTTGCGGTGGAGAAATCTGAAGTATCATAGAACCAATCTGTATATATGAAAAAGCTTCTAAAATACCAGCTTCTTTCCCTTTTGGAACTGTCACGGTCAACTTCTCATGCATCGGTGTAACTTTAATATTTCTTGGACGAGTGACAGTAGTCTTGGCATAGATGGTCACATCATCCTGCCCCTCTTGAAATGAAGCCATCCTTGGCTTCAAGATACCTTTAGGGATCTTACAGACATCGTTCTTGATTGCACTAGAGAACATCGGCTGTAACATACGTCGCCTTCCAGAGTCCCAAAAGGAATAAGTGTTGGACCTCCCATCATGTGTAGCTCGATGATCATATTGCCATGGCCTCCCCAACAACAAATGGCATGCATCCATTGGTAGAACATCACAGATAACTGTATCGATATAATTGCCAACCGAAAAATTGATGCGCATCTTGTGAGTAACTTTCAGTTTGCCCGACTGATATAACCATTCGACACAGTGTGGTTGTGGGTGCTTCCAGGTTGGTAAAGCAAAAGCATCCACCAAGTCCTTGCTGACTGCATTAGTGTAGCTTCCACCGTCGATGATCAACTTGCAATTGGTGTTGTTGATCTTGCATTGAGTCTGAAAAATATTCCAACGCTGCCCCTTATCCTCAATGCGATCCTCTTGCACACGCTGCACCATTAAGGACGGATATGATTCAGCAGCTTCAAAACTAGCAGTCACCTTCTCAGCATCTTCAAATTTTTCACTAGAAGTGTCAAAAACTGCCTCTTCATCACTCGCGGATGCATAGCCATCTTTTGTGAGCAATACTCTCTTCTCATTAGGACATTCACGCTTCATATGTCCCCTTCCTCCACACTTGAAACACTCTATGTCACTGGAACGATTGGTCGACTGTGCACTAGAATCAACCCTCGACGGTCCTGATTTTGAAGCATTCTTTTGCACGGAACCATGAGGGCGATTTGATGTTGTCGTCCTCGAGCTAGGACCGATATCCTCACTCTGATGTTGGGAGCGTCGCCATGTGTTCAAAGTGGTACTGGGAATTGTGTTGACTTGGCGCCGCTTAATCTGTTGTTCCGCATGCACAGCTTGATGCACAAGATCTTGTATGTTGTAGTAGACCACCATCTCAACACGTTCCTGCACCTCGATATTTAGCCCGTTAAAGAAACTGTTGGAAATATGCCCTAGAGGCAATAATAAAAGTATTATTATATTTCATTGTTCATGATAATTGTCTTTTATTCATGCTATAACTGTATTATCCGGAAATCGTAATACACGTGTGAATACTTAGACCACACTATGTCCCTGGTAAGCCTCTAGTTGACCAGCTCGTTGTGATCAACAGATAGTCATGGTTTCCTGACTATGGACATTGGATGTCGTTGATAACGGGATCACATCATTAGGAGAATGATGTGATGGACAAGACCCAATCCTAAGCATAGCATAAAAGATCGTGTAGTTCGTTTTGCTAGAGCTTTGCAAGTGTCAAGTATCTCTTCCTTCGACCATGAGATCGTGTAACTCCCGGATACCGTAAGAGTGCCTTGGGTGTATCAAACGTCACAACGTAACTGGGTGACTATAAAGGTGCATTACAGGTATCTCCGAAAGTAGCTGTTGGGTTGACACGGATCGAGACTGGGATTTGTCACTCCGTATGACGGAGAGGTATCTCTGGGCCCACTCGGTAATGCATCATCATAATGAGCTCAATGTGACCAAGGTGTTGGACACGGGATCATGCATTACGGTACGAATAAAGTGACTTGCCGGTAACGAGACTGAACAAGGTATTGGGATACCGACGATCGAGTCTCGGGCAAGTAACATACCGATTGACAAAGGGAATTGCATACAGGGTTTGATCGAATCCTCGACATCGTGGTTCATCCGATGACAACATCGAGGAGCATGTGGGAGCCATCATGGGTATCCAGATCCCGCTGATGGTTATTGACTGAGAGCGTCTCGGTCATGTCTGCATGTCTCCCGAACCCGTAGGGTCTACACACTTAAGGTTCGATGACGCTAGGGTTATGAAGATATGGATATGCAGAAACCTGAATGTTGTTCGGAGTCCCGGATGAGATCCCGGACGTCACGAGGAGTTCCGGAATGGTCCGGAGGTAAAGAATTATATATAGGAAGTGCTATTTCGGGCATCGGGACAAGTTTCGGGGTTATCGGTATTGTACCGGGACCACCGGAAGGGTCCCGGGGGTCCACCGGGTGGGGCCACCTGTACCGGAGGGCCACATGGGCTGTAGGGGGTGCACCTTGGCCATCATGGGCCAAGGGCACCAGCCCCTATAGGCCCATGCGCCTAGGGTTTCCCCCTAGGAGGAGTCCTAGTGGTGGAAGGCACCCCTAGGTGCCTTGGGGGGAGGGAAACCTCCCCTAGGCCGCCGCCCCCCTAGTAGATCTCATCTACTAGGGCCGGCGCCCCCCTGGCACCCCTATATATAGTGGGGGAGAGGAGGGACTTCATACACCAGCCCCTGGCGCCTCCACCTCCCCCCGTTACGTCTCTCCCTCGTAGTCTCGGCGAAGCCCTGCTGCTGTGACGCCCTGCATCCACCACCACGCCGTCGTGCTGCTGGATCTTCATCAACCTCTCCTCCCCCCTTGCTGGATCAAGAAGGAGGAGACGTCTCCCGTCCCGTACGTGTGTTGAACGCGGAGGTGTCGTCCGTTCGGCGCTGGTCATCGGTGATTTGGATCACGTCGAGTACGACTACATCATCACCTTGCAAGCTTCCGCACGCGATCTACAAGTGGTATGTAGATGCAAACTCTCTCCCTAGACTCGTTGCTTAGATGAACTCATAGATGGATCTTGGTGAAACCGTAGGAAAAATTTTAATTTTCTGCAACGTTCCCCAACAGTGGCATCATGAGCTAGGTCTATGCGTAGTTCTCTTTGCACGAGTAGAACACAACTTTGTTGTGGGCGTGGATTTTGTCATCTTACTTGCCTCTACTAGTCTTTTCTTGCTCAACGGTATTGTGGGATGAAGCGGCCCGGACCAACCTTACACATACTCTTACGTGAGACCGGTTCCACCGACTGACATGCACAAGTTGCATAAGGTGGCTGGCGGGTGTCTGTCTCTCCCACCTTAGTTGGAGCGGAATCGATGAACAGGGCCCTTATGAAGGGTAAATAGAAGTTGACAAAATCACGTTGTGGTGATTCGTAGGTAAGAAAACGTTCTTGCTAGAACCCAATTGCAGCCACGTAAAAGATGCAACAACAATTAGAGGACGTCTAACTTGTTTTTTGCAGCGATTGATCATGTGATGTGATATGGCCAGAAGTTGTGATGAATGATGAATTGTGATGTATGAGATCATGTTCTTTGTAATAGGATTCACGACTTGCATGTCGATGAGTATGACAACCGGCAGGAGCCATAGGAGTTGTCATTATTTTTTTGTATGACCTGCGTGTCATTGAATAACGTCATGTAAACTACTTTACTTTATTGCTAAACGTTAGTCATAGAAGTAGAAGTAGTCGTTGGCGTGACAACTTCATGAAGACACGATGATGGAGATCATGATGATGGAGATCATGGTGTCAAGCCGGTGACAAGATGATCATGGAGCCCCGAAGATGAAGATCAATGGAGCTATATGATATTGGCCATATCATGTCACAACTATATAATTGCATGTGATGTTTATTATGAATTATGCATCTTGTTTACTTAGGACGACGGTAGTAAATAAGATGATCCCTTATAAAATTTCAAGAAGTGTTCTCCCCTAACTGTGCACCGTTGCTACAGTTCGTCGTTTCTAAGCACCACGTGATGATCGGGTGTGATGGATTCTTACGTTCACATACAACGGGTGTAAGACAGTTTTACACAGCGAAAACACTTAGGGTTAACTTGACGAGCCTAGCATGTGCATACATGGCCTCGGAACACGGAGACCGAAAGGTCGAACACGAATCGTATAGAAGATACGATCAACATGAAAATGTTCACCGACGATGACTAGTCCGTCTCACGTGATGATCGGACACGGGCTAGTCGACTCGGATCGTGTAACACCTAGATGACTAAAGGGATGTCTAATCTAAGTGGGAGTTCATAATTTGATTAGAACTTTATTATCATGAACTTAGTCTAAAACCTTTGCAAATATGTCTTGTAGATCAATGGCAAACGCTAATGTCAACATGAACTTCAACGCGTTCCTAGAGAAAACCAAGCTGAAAGATGATGGCAGCAACTATACGGACTGGGTCCGGAACCTGAGGATCATCCTCATAGCTGCCAGGAAACAATATGTCCTAGAAGGACCGCTAGGTGACGCTCCCGTCCCAGAGAACCAAGACGTTATGAATGCTTGGCAGTCTCGCACTGATGATTACTCCCTCGTTCTGTGCGGCATGCTTTACAGCTTAGAACCGGGGCTCCAAAAGCGTTTTGAGCATCACGGAGCATATGAGATGTTCGAAGAGCTGAAACTAGTTTTCCAAGCTCATGCCCGGGTCGAGAGATATGATGTCTCCGACAAGTTCTACAGTTGTAAGATGGAGGAAAACAGTTCTGTCAGTGAGCACATCCTGAAGATGTCTGGGTTGCACAACCGTATGACCCAGCTGAACATTAACCTCCCAGATGAGGCGGTCATTGACAGAATCCTCCAGTCGCTCCCACCAAGCTACAAGAGCTTTGTGATGAACTACAACATGCAGGGAATGGAAAAGACCATTCCTGAAGTGTTCTCGATGCTGAAGTCAGCAGAGGCTGAAATCAAGAAAGAACATCAAGTGTTGATGGTCAATAAGACCACTAAGTTCAAGAAGGGCAAGGGTAAGAAGAACTTCAAGAAGGACGGCAAAGATGTTGCCGCGCCTGGTAAGCCAGTTACCGGGAAGAATTCAAAGAATGGACCCAAGCCTGAGACTGAGTGCTTTTATTGCAAGGGGAAGGGTCACTGGAAGCGGAACTGCCCCAAATACTTAGCGGATAAGAAGGCCGGCAACACCAAAGGTATATTTGATATACATGTGATTGATGTGTACCTTACCAGTAATCGTAGTAACTCCTGGGTATTTGATACCGGTGCCGTTGCTCATATTTGTAACTCACAGCAGGAGCTGCGGAATAAACGGAGACTGGCAAAGGACGAGGTGACGATGCACGTCGGGAATGGTTCCAGAGTCGATGTGATCGCCGTCGGCACGCTGCCTCTACATTTACCTACGGGATTAGTTTTGAACCTCAATAATTGTTATTTAGTGCCAAGTTTGAGCATGAACATTGTATCTAGATCTCGTTTAATACGAGATGGCTACTCATTTAAGTCTGAGAATAATGGTTGTTCGATTTATATGAGAGATATGTTTTATGGTCATGCTCCGATGGTCAATGGTTTATTCTTAATGAATCTCGAGCGTAATATTACACATGTTCATAGTGTAGATACCAAAAGATTTAAAGTTGATAACGATAGTCCCACATACTTGTGGCACTGCCGCCTTGGTCACATTGGTGTCAAGCGCATGAAGAAGCTCCATACCGATGGACTTTTAGAGTCTCTTGATTATGAATCGTTTGACACGTGCGAACCATGCCTCTTGGGCAAAATGACCAAGACTCCGTTCTTCGGAACAATGGAGCGAGCAACCAACTTGTTGGAAATCATACATACCGATGTGTGCGGTCCAATGAGCGTTGAAGCTCGCGGAGGATATCGTTATGTTCTCACTCTCACAGATGACTTGAGTAGATATGGGTATGTCTACTTAATGAAACACAAGTCTGAGACCTTTGAAAAGTTCAAGGAATTTCAGAATGAGGTGGAGAATCAACGTGACCGAAAGATAAAATTCTTACGATCAGATCGTGGAGGAGAATACTTAAGTCACGAATTTGGTACACACTTAAAGAAATGTGGAATCGTTTCACAGCTCACGCCGCCTGGAACACCTCAGCGAAACGGTGTGTCCGAACGTCGTAATCGCACTCTATTGGATATGGTGCGATCTATGATGTCTCTTACCGACTTACCGCTATCATTTTGGGGATACGCTCTAGAGACAGCTACATTCACTTTAAATAGGGCACCGTCTAAATCCGTTGAGACGACACCGTATGAATTATGGTTTGGAAAGAAACCTAAGCTGTCGTTTCTAAAAGTTTGGGGATGCGAAGCTTATGTCAAGAAACTTCAACCTGAAAAGCTCGAACCCAAGTCGGAAAAATGTGTATTCATAGGATACCCTAAGGAAACTATAGGGTATACCTTCTACTTAAGATCCGAAGGCAAGATCTTTGTTGCCAAGAACGGATGCTTTCTGGAAAAAGAGTTTCTCTCGAAAGAAGTAAGTGGGAGGAAAGCAGAACTCGATGAAGTACTACCTCTTGAGCGGGATAGTGACGCAGCGCAGGAAACCGTTCCTGTGATGCCCACACCAACTGAAGAGGAAAACCATGATAATAATCAAGGTACTTCGGATCAAGTTACTGCTGAACTTCGTAGGTCCACAAGGACACGTTCCGCACCAGAGTGGTACGGCAACCCTGTCCTGGAAATCATGTTGTTAGACAACAATGAACCTTCGAACTATGAAGAAGCAATGGCGGGCCCGGATTCCAACAAATGGCTTGAAGCCATGAAATCCGAGATAGAATCCATGTATGAAAACAAAGTATGGACTTTGACAGACTTGCCCGATGATCGGCGAGCGATAGAAAACAAATGGATCTTTAAGAAGAAGACGGACGCGGATGGTAATGTTACCATCTATAAAGCTCGACTTGTCGCTAAGGGTTATCGACAGGTTCAAGGGATTGACTACGACGAGACATTCTCTCCCGTAGCAAAGCTAAAGTCCGTCCGAATCATGTTAGCAATTGTCGCATACTATGATTATGAGATATGGCAGATGGACGTCAAAACAGCATTCCTTAACGGGCATCTTAAGGAAGAACTGTATATGATGCAGCCGAAAGGTTTTGTCGATCCTCGGAACGCTAACAAAGTATGCAAGCTCCAGCGATCCATTTATGGACTGGTGCAAGCATCTCGGAGTTGGAACATTCGCTTTGATGAGATGATCAAAGCGTTTGGGTTTATGCAGACTGATGGAGAAGCCTGCGTTTACAAGAAAGTGAGTGGGAGCTCTGTAGCATTTCTCATATTATATGTAGATGACATACTCCTGATGGGAAATAATATAGAATTTCTGGACAGCATAAAGGCCTACTTGAATAAGTGTTTTTCAATGAAGGACCTTGGAGAAGCTGCTTATATATTAGGCATCAAGATCTATAGAGATAGATCGAGACGCCTCATAGGTCTTTCACAAAGCACATACCTTGATAAGATTTTGAAGAGATTCAGAATGGATCAGTCCAAGAAGGGGTTCTTGCCTATGTTACAAGGTATGAGACTGAGCTCGGCTCAGTCACCGACCACGGCAGAAGATAGAGAAAAGATGAGTGTCGTCCCCTATGCCTCAGCCATAGGATCTATTATGTATGCCATGCTGTGTACCAGACCCGATGTAAACCTTGCCGTGAGTTTGGTAGCAAGATACCAAAGTAATCCCGGTAAGGAACACTGGACAGCGGTCAAGAATATCCTGAAGTACCTGAAAAGGACAAAGGACATGTTTCTCGTTTATGGAGGAGACGAAGAGCTCGTCGTAAAGGGTTACGTCGACGCTAGCTTCGACTCAGATCTGGATGACTCTAAGTCACAAACCGGATACGTGTATATGTTGAATGGTGGAGCAGTAAGCTGGTGCAGCTGCAAGCAGAGCGTCGTGGCGGGATCTACGTGTGAAGCGGAGTACATGGCAGCCTCGGAGGCAGCACATGAAGCGATTTGGGTGAAGGAGTTCATCACCGACCTAGGAGTCATACCCAATGCGTCGGGGCCGATCAAACTCTTCTGTGACAACACTGGAGCTATTGCCCTCGCAAAGGAGCCCAGGTTTCACAAGAAGACCAGGCACATCAAGCGTCGTTTCAACTCCATCCGTGAAAATGTTCAAGATGGAGACATAGAGATTTGCAAAGTGCACACAGATCTGAATGTCGCAGATCCGCTGACTAAACCTCTCTCACGTGCAAAACATGATCAACACCAGATCTCTATGGGTGTTCGATTCATCACAATGTAACTAGATTGGTGACTCTAGTGCAAGTGGGAGACTGTTGGAAATATGCCCTAGAGGCAATAATAAAAGTATTATTATATTTCATTGTTCATGATAATTGTCTTTTATTCATGCTATAACTGTATTATCCGGAAATCGTAATACACGTGTGAATACTTAGACCACACTATGTCCCTGGTAAGCCTCTAGTTGACCAGCTCGTTGTGATCAACAGATAGTCATGGTTTCCTGACTATGGACATTGGATGTCGTTGATAACGGGATCACATCATTAGGAGAATGATGTGATGGACAAGACCCAATCCTAAGCATAGCATAAAAGATCGTGTAGTTCGTTTTGCTAGAGCTTTGCAAGTGTCAAGTATCTTTTCCTTCGACCATGAGATCGTGTAACTCCCGGATACCATAAGAGTGCCTTGGGTGTATCAAACGTCACAACGTAACTGGGTGACTATAAAGGTGCATTACAGGTATCTCCGAAAGTAGCTGTTGGGTTGACACGGATCGAGACTGGGATTTGTCACTCCGTATGACGGAGAGGTATCTCTGGGCCCACTCGGTAATGCATCATCATATTGAGCTCAATGTGACCAAGGTGTTGGACACGGGATCATGCATTACGGTACGAGTAAAGTGACTTGCCGGTAACGAGACTGAACAAGGTATTGGGATACCGACGATCGAGTCTCGGGCAAGTAACGTACCGATTGACAAAGGGAATTGCATACAGGGTTTGATCGAATCCTCGACATAGTGGTTCATCCGATGACAACATCGAGGAGCATGTGGGAGCCATCATGGGTATCTAGATCCCGCTGATGGTTATTGACTGAGAGCGTCTCGGTCATGTCTGCATGTCTCCCGAACCCGTAGGGTCTACACACTTAAGGTTCGGTGACGCTAGGGTTATGAAGATATGGATATGCAGAAACCCGAATGTTGTTCGGAGTCCCGGATGAGATCCCGGACGTCACGAGGAGTTCCGGAATGGTCCGGAGGTAAAGAATTATATATAGGAAGTGCTATTTCGGGCATCGGGACAAGTTTCGGGGTTATCGGTATTGTACCGGGACCACCGGAAGGGTCCCGGGGGTCCACCGGGTGGGTCCACCTGTCCCGGGGGGCCACATGGGCTGTAGGGGGGTGCGCCTTGGCCTAATGGGCCAAGGGCACCAGCCCCACATAGGCCCATGCGCCTAGGGTTTAAGGGGGCAAGAGTCCTAGGAGGGTAAGGCACCTCTTAGGTGCCTTGGGGGGAGGGAAAACCCCCCCTGGCCGCCGCACCTAGGAGATCAGATCTCCTAGGCTGCGCACCAGCCCCCCTAGGCACCCCTATATATAGTGGGGGAGAGGAGGGACTTCATACACCAGCCCCTGGCGCCTCCACCTCCCCCCGTTACGTCTCTCCCTCGTAGTCTCGGCGAAGCCCTGCTGCTGTGACGCCCTGCATCCACCACCACGCCGTCGTGCTGCTGGATCTTCATCAACCTCTCCTTCCCCCTTGCTGGATCAAGAAGGAGGAGACGTCTCCCGTCCCGTACGTGTGTTGAACGCGGAGGTGCCGTCCGTTCGGCGCTGGTCATCGGTGATTTGGATCACGTCGAGTACGACTACATCATCACCTTGCAAGCTTCCGCACGCGATCTACAAGTGGTATGTAGATGCAAACTCTCTCCCTAGACTCATTGCTTAGATGAACTCATATATGGATCTTGGTGAAACCGTAGGAAAATTTTAATTTTCTGCAACGTTCCCCAACAGTGGCATCATGAGCTAGGTCTATGCGTAGTTCTCTTTGCACGAGTAGAACACAACTTTGTTGTGGGCGTGGATTTTGTCATCTTACTTGCCTCTACTAGTCTTTTCTTGCTCAACGGTATTGTGGGATGAAGCGGCCCGGACCAACCTTACACGTACTCTTACGTGAGACCGGTTCCACCGACTGACATGCACAAGTTGCATAAGGTGGCTGGCGGGTGTCTGTCTCTCCCACCTTAGTTGGAGCGGAATCGATGAACAGGGCCCTTATGAAGGGTAAATAGAAGTTGACAAAATCACGTTGTGGTGATTCGTAGGTAAGAAAACGTTCTTACTAGAACCCAATTGCAGCCACGTAAAAGATGCAACAACAATTAGAGGACGTCTAACTTGTTTTTGCAGCGATTGATCATGTGATGTGATATGGCCAGAAGTTGTGATGAATGATGAATTGTGATGTATGAGATCATGTTCTTTGTAATAGGATTCACGACTTGCATGTCGATGAGTATGACAACCGGCAGGAGCCATAGGAGTTGTCATTATTTTTGTATGACCTGCGTGTCATTGAATAACGCCATGTAAACTACTTTACTTTATTGCTAAACGTTAGTCATAGAAGTAGAAGTAGTCGTTGGCGTGACAACTTCATGAAGACACGATGATGGAGATCATGATGATGGAGATCATGGTGTCAAGCCGGTGACAAGATGATCATGGAGCCCCGAAGATGAAGATCAATGGAGCTATATGATATTGGCCATATCATGTCACAACTATATAATTGCATGTGATGTTTATTATGTATTATGCATCTTGTTTACTTAGGACGACGGTAGTAAATAAGATGATCCCTTATAAAATTTCAAGAAGTGTTCTCCCCTAACTGTGCACCGTTGCTACAGTTCGTCGTTTCTAAGCACCACGTGATGATCGGGTGTGATGGATTCTTACGTTCACATACAACGGGTGTAAGACAGTTTTACAAAGCGAAAACACTTAGGGTTAACTTGACGAGCCTAGCATGTGCAGACATGGCCTCGGAACACGGAGACCGAAAGGTCGAACACGAGTCGTATGGAAGATACGATCAACATGAAAATGTTCACCGACGATGACTAGTCCGTCTCACGTGATGATCGGACACGGACTAGTCGACTCGGATCGTGTTGATGGTCAATAAGACCACTAAGTTCAAGAAGGGCAAGGGTAAGAAGAACTTCAAGAAGGACGGCAAAGATGTTGCCGCGCCTGGTAAGCCAGTTACCGGGAAGAAGTCAAAGAATGGACCCAAGCCTGAGACTGAGTGCTTTTATTGCAAGGGGAAGGGTCACTGGAAGCGGAACTGCCCCAAATACTTAGCGGATAAGAAGGCCGGCAACACCAAAGGTATATTTGATATACATGTGATTGATGTGTACCTTACCAGTACTCGTAGTAACTCCTGGGTATTTGATACCGGTGCCGTTGCTCATATTTGTAACTCACAGCAGGAGCTGCGGAATAAACGGAGACTGGCGAAGGACGAGGTGACGATGCGCGTCGGGAATGGTTCCAGAGTCGATGTGATCGCCGTCGGCACGCTGCCTCTACATTTACCTACGGGATTAGTCTTGAACCTTAATAATTGTTATTTAGTGCCAAGTTTGAGCATGAACATTGTATCTGGATCTCGTTTAATACGAGATGGCTACTCATTTAAGTCTGAGAATAATGGTTGTTCGATTTATATGAGAGATATGTTTTATGGTCATGCTCCGATGGTCAATGGTTTATTCTTAATGAATCTCGAGCGTAATATTACACATGTTCATAGTGTAGATGCCAAAAGATTTAAAGTTGATAACGATAGTCCCACATACTTGTGGCACTGCCGCCTTGGTCACATTGGTGTCAAGCGCATGAAGAAGCTCCATGCCGATGGACTTTTAGAGTCTCTTGATTATGAATCGTTTGACACGTGCGAACCATGCCTCTTGGGCAAAATGACCAAGACTCCGTTCTCCGGAACAATGGAACGAGCAACCAACTTGTTGGAAATCATACATACCGATGTGTGCGGTCCAATGAGCGTTGAGGCTCGCGGAGGATATCGTTATGTTCTCACTCTCACAGATGACTTGAGTAGATACGGGTATGTCTACTTAATGAAACACAAGTCTGAGACCTTTGAAAAGTTCAAGGAATTTCAGAATGAGGTGGAGAATCAACGTGACCGAAAGATAAAATTCTTACGATCAGATCGTGGAGGAGAATACTTAAGTCACGAATTTGGTACACACTTAAAGAAATGTGGAATCGTTTCACAGCTCACGCCGCCTGGAACACCTCAGCGAAACGGTGTGTCCGAACGTCGTAATCGCACTCTATTGGATATGGTGCGGTCTATGATGTCTCTTACCGATTTACCACTATCATTTTGGGGATACGCTCTAGAGACAGCTACATTCACTTTAAATAGGGCACCGTCTAAATCCGTTGAGACGACCCCGTATGAATTATGGTTTGGAAAGAAACCTAAGCTGTCGTTTCTAAAAGTTTGGGGATGCGAAGCTTATGTCAAGAAACTTCAACCTGAAAAGCTCGAACCCAAGTCGGAAAAATGCGTATTCATAGGATACCCTAAGGAAACTGTAGGGTATACCTTCTACTTAAGATCCGAAGGCAAGATCTTTGTTGCCAAGAACGGATGCTTTCTGGAAAAAGAGTTTCTCTCGAAAGAAGTAAGTGGGAGGAAAGTAGAACTCGATGAAGTACTACCTCTTGAGCGGGATAGTGATGCAGCACAGGAAACCGTTCCTATGATGCCCACACCAACTGAAGAGGAAAACCATGATAATGATCAAGGTACTTCGGATCAAGTTACTGATGAACTTCGTAGGTCCACAAGGACACGTTCCGCACCAGAGTGGTACGGCAACCCTGTCCTGGAAATCATGTTGTTAGACAACAATGAACCTTCGAACTATGAAGAAGCAATGGCGGGCCCGGATTCCAACAAATGGCTTGAAGCCATGAAATCCGAGATAGAATCCATGTATGAAAACAAAGTATGGACTTTGACAGACTTGCCCGATGATCGGCGAGCGATAGAAAACAAATGGATCTTTAAGAAGAAGACGGACGCGGATGGTAATGTTACCATCTATAAAGCTCGACTTGTCGCTAAGGGTTATCGACAGGTTCAAGGGATTGACTACGACGAGACATTCTCTCCCGTAGCAAAGCTAAAGTCCGTCCGAATCATGTTAGCAATTGTCGCATACTATGATTATGAGATATGGCA
>NC_041383.1:40308557-40317080 GCF_002162155.2 Triticum dicoccoides
GAATGATGAATTGTGATGTATGAGATCATGTTCTTTGTAATAGGATTCACGACTTGCATGTCGATGAGTATGACAACCGGCAGGAGCCATAGGAGTTGTCATTATTTTTTGTATGACCTGCGTGTCATTGAATAACGTCATGTAAACTACTTTACTTTATTGCTAAACGTTAGTCATAGAAGTAGAAGTAGTCATTGGCGTGACAACTTCATGAAGACACGATGATGGAGATCATGATGATGGAGATCATGGTGTCAAGCCGGTGACAAGATGATCATGGAGCCCCGAAGATGAAGATCAATGGAGCTATATGATATTGGCCATATCATGTCACAACTATATAATTGCATGTGATGTTTATTATGTATTATGCATCTTGTTTACTTAGGACGACGGTAGTAAATAAGATGATCCCTTATAAAATTTCAAGAAGTGTTCTCCCCTAACTGTGCACCGTTGCTACAGTTCGTCGTTTCTAAGCACCACGTGATGATCGGGTGTGATGGATTCTTACGTTCACATACAACGGGTGTAAGACAGTTTTACACAGCGAAAATACTTAGGGTTAACTTGACGAGCCTAGCATGTGCAGACATGGCCTCGGAACACGGAGACCGAAAGGTCGAACACGAGTCGTATGGAAGATACGATCAACATGAAAATGTTCACCGACGATGACTAGTCCGTCTCACGTGATGATCGGACACGGGCTAGTCGACTCGGATCGTGTAACACTTAGATGACTAAAGGGATGTCTAATCTAAGTGGGAGTTCATAATTTGATTAGAACTTTATTATCATGAACTTAGTCTAAAACCTTTGCAAATATGTCTTGTAGATCAATGGCCAACGCTAATGTCAACATGAACTTCAACGCGTTCCTAGAGAAAACCAAGCTGAAAGATGATGGCAACAACTATACGGACTGGGTCCGGAACCTGAGGATCATCCTCATAGCTGCTAGGAAACAATATGTCCTAAAAGGACCGCTAGGTGACGCTCCCGTCCCAGAGAACCAAGACATTATGAATGCTTGGCAGTCTCGCGCTGATGATTACTCCCTCGTTCAGTGCGGCATGCTTTACAGCTTAGAACCGGGGCTCCAAAAGCGTTTTGAGCATCACGGAGCATATGAGATATTCGAAGAGCTGAAACTAGTTTTTCAAGCTCATGCCCGGGTCGAGAGATATGATGTCTCCGACAAGTTTTACAGTTGTAAGATGGAGGAAAACAGTTCTGTCAGTGAGCACATCCTGAAGATGTCTGGGTTGCACAACCGTATGACCCAGCTGAACATTAACCTCCCAGATGAGGCGGTCATTGACAGAATCCTCCAGTCGCTCCCACCAAGCTACAAGAGCTTTGTGATGAACTACAACATGCAGGGAATGGAAAAGACCATTCCTGAAGTGTTCTCGATGCTGAAGTCAGCAGAGGCTGAAATCAAGAAAGAACATCAAGTGTTGATGGTCAATAAGACCACTAAGTTCAAGAAGGGCAAGGGTAAGAAGAACTTCAAGAAGGACGGCAAAGATGTTGCCGCGCCTGGTAAGCCAGTTACCGGGAAGAAGTCAAAGAATGGACCCAAGCCTGAGACTGAGTGCTTTTATTGCAAGGGGAAGGGTCACTGGAAGCGGAACTGCCCCAAATACTTAGCGGATAAGAAGGCCGGCAACACCAAATGTATATTTGATATACATGTGATTGATGTGTACCTTACCAGTAATCGTAGTAACTCCTGGGTATTTGATACCGGTGCCGTTGCTCACATTTGTAACTCACAGCAGGAGCTGCGGAATAAACGGAGACTGGCAAAGGACGAGGTGACGATGCGCGTCGGGAATGGTTCCAGAGTCGATGTGATCGCCGTCGGCACGCTGGCTCTACATTTACCTACGGGATTAGTTTTGAACCTTAATAATTGTTATTTAGTGCCAAGTTTGAGCATGAACATTGTATCAGGATCTCGTTTAATACGAGATGGCTACTCATTTAAGTCTGAGAATAATGGTTGTTCGATTTATATGAGAGATATGTTTTATGGTCATGCTCCGATGGTCAATGGTTTATTCTTAATGAATCTCGAGCGTAATATTACACATATTCATAGTGTAGATGCCAAAAGATTTAAAGTTGATAACGATAGTCCCACATACTTGTGGCACTGCCGCCTTGGTCACATTGGTGTCAAGCGCATGAAGAAGCTCCATGCCGATGGACTTTTAGAGTCTCTTGATTATGAATCGTTTGACACGTGCGAACCATGCCTCTTGGGCAAAATGACCAAGACTCCGTTCTCCGGAACAATGGAACGAGCAACCAACTTGTTGGAAATCATACATACCGATGTGTGCGGTCCAATGAGCGTTGAGGCTCGCGGAGGATATCGTTATGTTCTCACTCTCACAGATGACTTGAGTAGATATGGGTATGTCTACTTAATGAAACACAAGTCTGAGACCTTTGAAAAGTTCAAGGAATTTCAAAATGAGGTGGAGAATCAACGTGACCGAAAGATAAAATTCTTACGATCAGATCGTGGAGGAGAATACTTAAGTCACGAATTTGGTACACACTTAAAAAAATGTGGAATCGTTTCACAGCTCACGCCGCCTGGAACACCTCAGCGAAACGGTGTGTTCGAACGTCGTAATCGCACTCTATTGGATATGGTGCGGTCTATGATGTCTCTTACCGATTTACCACTATCATTTTGGGGATACGCTCTAGAGACAGGAAAAAGTAGAACAGAAAATGTAAAGAAAAAACAGGAAAAAGAGGTTGCGGCCTCCCGCGCTCGCGGGCCGGCTCAGCTCGCTCGCCCCTTCAGCGAGTCCGAAGCCAGACTCGCTCAAGGCGAGACATAGGCGTGCCCTGGTGCCCCGACCACCGCACACCATAGCCACGCCGGCCGGAATCCTCCTCATCCCTCCAACTCCAAGAAAGTCTCTTTCTTCCCATGCCGGATCTCTCTCCGTCGCGCCGCCGCCGGAGTGGGGGACTTGTTCGAAGCAAGAGATAGGAAGGGCCCGAGCATCGCCGGGGACCGGAGAGGAGGGGGAAGATGGAGGAGACGCCGCCGTCCTTCCGGCGCCGTGGGAGACCGAGTGTGCAGCGGAGCGGCGCAGAAGGAGTGAACTGCTACGAGGTTAAGTCTGAATTCATGCATTTCTTTCAGAAAGCATGTGCAGTTCTTCATACTACTATTTCTATCTGAAACTCAATCTGTGGTTTACCCCTAATGTTTGTTTGTTGGCAATTTGCAATTGCCCATCATGTTCTGAATGGCACGCATGGTGCTTGGCATAGTTTGATTTTGACAAAGATACCAGGGCCATAAGGTGAGCCTCTAACAAAGGTACCTGAAACGAAACCTTGAGGGCAACTGGAAACGTGTATCAAACTGTGGGATTTTCTTGAAGGGTTCTCCCCGCTGAAAGTCTGAAATCCAACTCAAAGCCTGTGGGATTGGCTACTGGTTCTGCGCTCCGAAGTCGGAACTAAGGCCCAGTGCTGTGCTTTGTGGTCAACTCCAAAGTCTTGCATATTTCTGCCCCCTCTTGGCCTGCATATATATCTAGTGCAAGGTCTCTGTCAGTCAAGTCCACAAAGTGTCTTGGAGGATAACATTATATATGCCCAAGATTAGTGCTTAATGCTGCAGTCATGGTCCAAGTTTGGTCCTGGAACAGCATGTCACTCATGAGCGAGAACACCCTTTCGTCGATTCAGAGCGGGGAGGGTGATGCATTGAAATTAACAACATAATATGATTCTTTCTTTAAATCTTATATCAACACAAGCATTCAACTAGTTTGAAGACGAACGGGCCACTAATTTGGTTACTTCATGGCAACACCAAAATCATGCGTATTTCTGCCCCACTAGGCCTCCATATCAAGTACGGGAGCTTCAGTAGTCAAATCCACAAAGTGTTTGGACCCCAAATCAATATGTTATCTACCCCAAGATCAGTGCTTGGCGGTCAGTCGTTGCCAATGTTTGGTCGTTTGTGCATGTCTGTGGCCATTCTCCAAAATGTTCGTCAACAATTCCACTAATGGTCTCGCGAATAATATAAAAAATGCCACTAATGAAGTTGCTTTGTTGACTAAGCATACCTCCTTGGCCATGGACTAAACTGTGAGCTAGTCTACAGTCTAGGGATGGCTAGTTATAAAGACCGCAGCAAGCAAGGAGCAGAGGAATTCACGGCATAATCTGAAACCCTTTTCTTCCAAATGGTCTGCTACTTGTTATGGAGATGTTTGTTCCTGGTCCTCTGTGGAGTGTGCTCCATGTTCCAGAGTTCTTCGGGCTGTTTCATGGAGGAGAGAGCAGCCCTCATGGATATTCGCTCTTGGCTTGTGAATGCAGAGTCCAAGGCTCCCACTTCTTGGGGAGACGGTGGTGACTGCTGCTCGTGGGAAAGGATAACCTGCGACAATACCACACACCGACTGTCTCATCTCAACCTTTTCCAGACCTACCAAGAAAACCTACAGTATTTCGAAGATGAATGTCCGAATTTTAACTTGACGATCTTTTCTTCGTTTCGGGGGCTTCAACTACTGAATTTCTCTGGACATCACGCTTGTTTACAGAATTTCGAGGGTACGTAACTCCTGCTGCATGCATGCGCACAACTCTTCTTTTAATCTTCCAATAATTTTGATTGAAAATCACATCTTATTCCGAAGCAAACATTTCCTCAGGTCTCCAAGGATTGAGTAAGCTCAAGTATCTCGACCTCAGTTACAACAGTTTTCAAGGTGGGGGTATCCCAGGATCTGTTGGCAAATTGGTTTCTCTAGAAGTCATAAATCTCAATGGAAACAACATAGGTGGGACTCTTCATAGTACAGGTACCGAAACGAGAAATATATATTCTTTTTTCAGTTGACTGATGCAATTAATTTGTACTTACTATAAGGCGTGTACAAATGGCAGATTTCAGTAATCTCCGTAATCTGCGTGAATTGCATTTGGGATCCAGTCAATTGAAGGGTAGCCTCCCAGCATCCATATTTGCACTTCCACGCCTTGAGTACCTGGATCTTTCATACAACCTCTTCGAAGGACATATACCTATAAACTTATCTCGGAACTTGCGATTGCGAGAATTGTATTTGACTTTCAATAGATTGAGTGGAGGCCTCCCAACATCCTTATTTGCACTTCCACGGCTTGAGTACTTGGATCTTTCAGACAACCTATTTCAAGGACATATTCTTACAAACTCATCTTGGAACCTCCGAGCATTGCATTTGGGATCCAATCAATTGAGTGGTACCCTCCCAGCATCCGTATTTGCACTTCCATGCCTTGAGTACTTGGATCTTTCATACAACCTTTTTAAGGGACATATACATATAAACTCATCTTGGAACCTGCGAGAATTGCATTTGAGATCCAACCAATTGAGTGGTAGGGTCCCAGGATCCGTATTTGCACTTTCATGCCTTGAGTACTTGGATCTTTCAGAAAACCTATTACAAGGGCATATACCTATAAGCTCATCCTGGAAGTGTACATCATCGCTTCATACCATCCGGTTATCTGATAACAGGCTAAGCGGTCAATTTGATTTCTTCTGGCTAAGAAACTGTGCCAAACTCAAAGAGATAGATCTGTCCAGGAATACTGATTTGGTCATTCAAGTGCAAATGCATGGCTGGGTACCTAAATTTCAGTTGAATACACTAAGGCTCTCTTGGTGTAACCTTGATAAGAGCATGATTACCGAGCCACATTTCCTGCACACACAGAATCATCTGCAGTTTCTCGATTTGTCCAACAATAATTTGCCGGGGAGCATGCCCAACTGGTTGTTCACAAATAAAACCACACTAGTTTATCTGAATCTTGCAAATAACTCACTAGTTGGATCACTAGATCTGATAGGGCAACCACAAACTAATCTTAAACAGGTGAATGTATCATTGAACCTAGTTGAAGGACAACTGCCAGCCAACATTGGTTTCATGTTTCCCCATCTCATAATTCTCGATGTTTCCCGCAACACTATTTCTGGAACAATACCACCAGCATTGTGCAACAGCAGCATACAACTTATGGACCTATCAAATAACAGATTTACAGGAAAAGTACCAGCTTGCTTGTTCACTGATTGTTATGCAATGAATATATTGAAGCTCTCAAACAATACACTTGGTGGCAAGATACTTGATGGGGCTAGTAGCTTCTCCGGTGACCTATGGGCAATACACCTAGGCAACAACAAATTTGAAGGGACTCTCCCTAGAAATCTGTCTGGTAATGTCCAAATCATGGATCTGCATGATAACAAGATGTCGGGAGAACTGGACACTTCCTTATGGTGTCTTCCTTCACTGCAAGCTTTGAGCCTTGCTAATAATGGTTTAACTGGTGGCATTCATCCAGAAATTAGCACATTAACAAATCTTATGATGTTAGACCTGTCAGGCAACTACTTTACAGGGCGTCTCCCAAACTGCGACACTATGGTATACCTCACGTTTCTGAGTGTATCGGGGAATTCCCTGTCAGGCTCCCCGGGTGCCTTTTTCAACAGCTCCTACATTACGGCTTTAGATCTCAGCAATAATCAGTTCACAGGCAACCTTGAGTGGGCACAACATCTTTCTCAAGTCAGTGTACTTTTGTTAAGCAGGAATAAGTTTGAGGGACATATCTCTTCAAATCTCTGTCATCTCCAACACTTGAGTATAATTGACGTCTCGCACAACAAACTTTCGGGTTCCGTACCACCATGTATTGGTGGCATTCCATTTGAACCCATTGATCCTTTCGAAAATTGGCCCGCAGCTGGTAGTATTACCTATGGAGGAGGCGAATATGGTGCGGACTTTGTTTATAACAATAATTATGACCTCCCAGGCTTCACCTTCACAACTAAAGGGCACCCATACACATATGGACAAAACTTCTTCATGTCGATGTCTGGCATTGACTTCTCTTCAAACATGCTGTCAGGTGAGATTCCGAAGGAGATGGGGAATTTGAGCCATATCAAGTCTCTCAATTTGTCGAACAATTTCTTGACTGGACCGATTCCTGCAACCCTCGCAAATATGAGCGAGATCGAAAGCTTAGACCTGTCCAAAAACAGGCTGAATGGATTGATACCATGGCAGTTGACACGGCTATCATCATTGGAGGTGTTCTCTGTGGCATACAACAACTTATCGGGATGTCTACCAGACTCTGGTCAGTTTGGCTCATTTGATACAGACTGTTACAGAGGGAACAACAACCTTCGATCCTGCACTTCCAGTTCAGGTCATGTGGCATGGAATGGTACTGCAGGAAGTGTGCCTGATGATTCTGACCCGATCCTCTACGTGGTCGCTGCCGTTTCATTCGTCTTGGCATTTTGGGCCACTATCAGTTTCGTATTCTGCCATTCATTTGGGCGGCGTGTTATTCTCAAACTGTGGTAGGTAAAGATGGAGAGAGGGCTAGTGATTAACAGCGCTGATGTGTAAACAACACAAGGAGATCACTTTTGTAATCTGCTTTTCGATTATGCGTGTATTCGTAAACTATGTTACCTTGGTTTAATATGGAAGAGTTTTTGTGAAACTTTGTCAAGTAAGAATCACTGTAAGAATATGGAATATTTTTTGTCAAACTTTGTCGAGTAAGAATCAATGTAAAAATAGAACCCTGAATGGTGGCTGCAATCATCAGGGGTTGGATGTTTTTGCTGCCTTTTCTTGTAAGTTCATGGTGCAGAATGGTGGTGTGTAATGTTGAGATTTTGGTGCTGCTTCCTTTAGCACGTATTTTTTCTGAACTGAATTTTCTTTAGCACTTATTTTTTTCTGAACTGAATTGTCTCAAAATGTTTGTGATGGTAGAAATATTTCTTTAGTTGAGGATTTCGGAGGTATGTGCTGATATGCTAAGCTGCAAGATTGGGCTCGATGTACTACATAGCCCCTTTTGTCACTCTTGGAGTCGTCTTCCTCTGCATCTCCTTTACTTTGTTTTTTACTGTCAGCAATGCTGATCTTGTGTCTATGGCTGCTGCAAACTATAGGCGGCGTTTTTCGGTCCGGGCAGTGGCCAGACCGTCCGTCGGGACGTTTGGGGAGGATTTGAGGGGTCCGGCTGTAGATGCTCTAAGTTAGACATTGCTACTCCCTTCGGTCCATATTAATTGACGCAATCTTAGTACAACTTTATCCAATTTTCAACTGCTATCTCTCAACTGTCAAACATCACTTTTCGTTTTCTGTGAACCGTCAGAGAAGTTTACTTGGTGATGATTTGACTGTTCCATGGAAGCAGTTGCTTTGCTAGCTACTCCGTTGACCGTGCAGCGGCCTACGGAATCTTCCGGCTGACGTCTCAGGATCTCAAGTATGTCGCCCTCAGCTGAGAACAGCTTTCCATTTCCAGGTGAGGATGTCTCAGGATCTGACGTGTTGGCAAATTGGTTTCTCTAGAAGTCAAAAATCTCAATGGAAACAACATAGGCGGGACTCTTTTCATAGTACAGGTACTGAAACAAAT
>NC_041383.1:40317555-40333765 GCF_002162155.2 Triticum dicoccoides
TAAGGCATGTACACATGGCAGGTTTCAGGGATCTCCCAACCTTGAGGGGTAGCCTCGGCATTCAACCCTGTCAACATGAATGAGGTCAGCGATGAGGTCATCCTAGGAAGCGATGTCAGCAGTGATGTCATCCAGAGACATGTCGTCAGCCATGATGACATCCCATGGCCTGATAAGTCTCTGTTACCACTACTATAAAAGGAGCTGAGCTCCTCTTTGTTTCTCGAGCGATTCAAGCAGTAGTGTATGTGAGATGAGCTAGCTTCCAAAGTGCAAGGCGGCGTGTATCCACTTGCAGTTGCTCTCTGATCCTCTTCCTTCAGTAATGGGTGATCCTCTACCAAAGCAATACATCAAAAACAGGTGACCAAAAGGTACTCCCTCCCTTCCTAAATATAAGTCTTTGTAGAGATTCCACAAGATGGACTATATACGAAGCAAAATGAATGAATTTACCCTTAAAATGCATCTATATACATCCGTATGTGGTTCATAGTGAAAACTCTACATAGACTTATATTTAGGAACGCGGGAGTAGAAATTATTATGCTTACTACATCAATCAAGCAACTGCTAGTACTAGGTACTCCGTTGACCGTAGGACAATGGAATTCATCTTCCCGCCGGCGTCCTGGAAGAAGGCCGCCACGGCAGCCCACTCCTTCAGGAACCTCTCCTCCACGCCGTCCTTGAGCAGCGCCGGGAAGAAGAGCCGGAACGAGGTGCCCGGCCGCCACGAATAGCCCCACCACCGCCGTCGCCACGGCGCATGGCGGCCTCGCCGCCCACCGCCGCGTGCACCACCCCTCGGCGCCGTACATGGGCCAAAAAAACGGCCATTGGAGTACTCCTAGGCATAAGCAACCGGAGGCTGAGGCGGAGATGGAGCTCGCCTTGCAAGTCTGTAGCCGAGGACGAACTCAGTGGGGCGCCGGGGTTGCGGTGTGCGCCGTCCTGCCGGCGAGCCGGGCCACCAGCCGGAGGAAGGTGTCGACGGAGTAATTCGGACAAATCCAAGATACATCCGTATCTAGACAAATCCAAGACAAGTAATTCGGAACGGAGGGAGTATAGGTTGCTTCCTTTTGTTGCTTTTGAGAAGATGCATGTCTCAGTAAGAGCACTCTGATTTATTCTGCTTCAAGAAGGCGAGTAATTCGATCCTGTTGAAAATAAAGTTGAGAAGAGATTGCCTCTTGGGGTCAGAATGCTACTTAGTTTTCGTGGCAAGGTTGTGAAACTGTTGGGATTTTTGAAAGCTTGTTTTCTCTTGCAACAAGTATCATGAAGTGACGTGGAGCAAGTTTATCTTCTTACACAGCAGGGTGGACTGAGGTTTAATCTCTTTTCTTAACAGTGAAGAGTTTTGTCAAACTTAAGTAAGTAAAATTCACCTGAAAAAACTCTGAATGGTGGCTGGGATCATCAGGGGGTGGATGGATGTTTTTGCTGCTTTTCTGTAAGCTCAAGGTGCAGAATGGTGGTGTCCCTGTGTGCAGTTGAAATTTTGGTTCTACATAGCCAGCCCTTCCTTTGGCACTATATATTTCTGTACTCAACTTCCTTTAGCACTGCTGAAAGTCTCGTAATGTTTGTAACGGTAGAATTATTTCGGTAGCTGATGATTTTGAGGGTATTTGCTGATGCTAAGCTGCAAGATTGGGCTCCATGCTACATGGCCCTTTGTGAATTCTTGATTAAAGTCTTTCTTCCTCTGCTTCGGCTTTACTTCCTCTCTTGTCACTTGTCAACAACTGATGTGCTTCTGTCCATGGTGGCTGTTGTGTTTCTGAATGCAAAACCTGCCAGAGAGATTTATGCAAAAACCAAAGACATGGTTTGGGCTGTCTCTTAGGGCTAAGCGAGTTTTGCCGTGTTGTATTCCTTTGTTTTGGGCCGAGCATCCCACGTCTCTTGCTATGGGCATCATGTCACGTCTTCTTACATTCGTGTCATGTGGTGTATCATGCACTCGCTCTTTCTTCTTCTATCAATGGAGAAAACAAAGACAAATATTTAGTTGAGCTTTTGCATTCCGAATGTCTGTTATCAGTTTCTTAGCAGTATTGGGCCGTGTGCATCCTAATTATACAGAGGCCGGGTGTTACTCATAGTGCTATGTATTTGCTTGATGCTGCATTTTGAAATAATAAAATCACCCTTTATCGAAAAATTTCTGTTACCAGTTTCTTAGCCTACTATTCAACTGATATTCGCCTTTTTAGCACATCAAAAAAATTCAAGCTGATTCATCCAACTTCTAACTGGTATCTCTCAACTGTCAACGGCGCTTTTCGTTTTCACTGAACCATCAGAGAAGTTCACTTGGTGATGGATGATTTGACTGCTTTCATGGAAGCAATTACCATTGCTACCTACTCCGTTCACCGTACAACAATGGAATTCATCTTCCCGCCGGCGTCGAGGAAGAAGGCCGCCACGGCCGCCCACTCCTCCAGGAACCTCTCCTCGACGCCGTCCTTGAGCAGCGCCGGGAAGAAGAGCCAGAACGAGGTGCCCGCCACGAACAGCCCCACAGCCACCGTCGCCACGGCCCGCGGCGGCGGCCTCCTGTCCCCCCACCGCCGCGCGCACCACCCCTCGGCGACGCAGCAGGCGCCGTGGAGGGCGAAGAAGGCGGCCATCCCGCCACCGGGCGGCCACCGCAGGCTGAGGTAGCACACCATGGCCTCGTGCATCGCCCCGGACGCCGCGAACGCGGCCAGCACGCCCGCGGCGGGCCCCGCGCGGGCGCGCACGGGGTCGTACACCGCCGGCCGGAGGACGGCCGACACCATGAGGTTCCACCGCCGGCCCCAGAAGTCCCGCAGCGAGGAGGCCAGGTAGGGCCGGTCGAACTGCGGCTCCGTCTCCATGCCGAGCGCGCCCGCGGCGGCGGCGACGCAGGGGAGGAGCAGGTCCAGGAAGCAGTAGGTGTGGGCGCCGTACAGCGCCAGGCGCGCGTAGATGTGCAGCCGGGCGTTGAGCCGGTAGAGGCCCACGAGGGCGGCCATGACGGCGGCCTTGACCGCGCAGGAGGCGAGCGAGGGCGCCGCCTTGGCATCGGACGCGGACGCTCCGCCGGAGCCGCCGCGGCGGAGCTTGACGGGGAGCAGGGCGGTGATGAGGAACGGGAGCACGGGGAGGGCGGGGTCGAGCGGGCCGCGGCCGGCGGCGAGGAGGGCGACCTTGAAGGCGCCGAGCCAGGCGAGGAAGAAGGCGGCGACGCCCCGGACGATGGCGGAGGAGGCGAAGGCCAGCGGCGCGGCGGCGAGGAGCGCGAGCACCGGGAGCAGCGCGGCGAGGCGCGGGAGGCCGGGCCGGAGGAGCGACGACGCCGCGCGCGCGTACAGCGCGGCGGCCGCGGCGGCCAGGGACACCGCGGGGATGCTGTCCCGCAGGAGCTCCATGGCCAGCGCGCTCGCGACCTGCCGGCGCCACGGCATGGTAGAGTGCGCGAACTGAAGAGTCCGGTGTTGCCACTGTGCTTACGTATCGTCGCCCCACGGTCGACAGTGATATACTCCTAGTATTAAATTCGTCCTTTGACACTGAGCTGTTCATCAAAGGAAGTGTGATGGTGACAAAAGTACTATGGATTAAAAGCACTATGTGCTGATAGGTTAGTCTCTCGCGATCAAACTGTTCTAATCAAATTGTTTTAAAGTTAGCGCAAGAGCTACAAAGATTCCATTGAAAAATGCGTCGACGCGAGAATTGTTTGGTTTAGAGCATCTCCGGCACATCACCTATACCTCTTCCCGCAAAATTCGTTTACAGGATACTTCAAAACAATTTTAAATGCTTTTACGGTACGGTTTTTGTTTCGCCATAAGAGATCCTATAAAAAAAATTGTGCTCCCAGCAAAATTACATAATCCCCCTACAAACGTAATATAAATTACAATTGGGTCTTACAATTCACAGGTTGTGTTCGTGCCGGCCGAGCTCTTGTTGCGGCAACATCGCCAGAGGCTCCTCCCGCTGCCGCCGTTGGCGCGCACCATGATCGGACGCGACCGAGCTCCTGCTCGCGTCTCGCTCGCGCTAGCTAGCTAGCTACTGCTGCTGCGCCGGTGGCCAGTGGCGGGCTCGTCTGCGGCAAGCGGAGGGCGGCGGCGAGATTTGGCCGGAATCAAGCTCGGAAGGCCATGGCACCGACTGCGAGGGAAGCGGTTGGGGCTGAAATTTTCCTCCCGCCAAGGATATAGGATACTGCAAAAGGAGGGTGAAATCCTGCACATATAGAAGAATTGGGCTCTCGGATGCGGAATCCAACAAAAAAAATTCCGACAGGTTTGATTTGGTGGATCTGTTCGGGCTGGGGATACATGATTGTTCCTGCAAATCGGTGGTTATTATAGCGGACGGCCCGGTTTGTGAGATTGGCTAGAGATGCTCTTATTGGAGAAAGGCAACCACATCAAGCTAGATATATCCCATCGAAGCCGGCCACAAGCATGTTCTTCGACCTCGTCGACATTGAGAGAGAAGACATATCCGAAGGGGTCAAACATGTGCTCTTTGATCCCGACTAAGAGCATCTCCAACAGGCGCCCAACGCGTAGCGCGCAAAAATCTGGTTGCGGCACGCGCAACGTCAGGTTTGGCGCGGGGCGCAGCGCTGCCTCCAGCAGTCGCGCCAAAATGCAGCGCGCGCGCGCAGCTCCAGCAGTGCGCTAAAATGCAGCGCGCGCGAGCAGCCACGCATCCACACTTGTTGCATTTTCACACAAAATAAAGACATGGCATAATTTTTAAATCACAAACATCATTCACAACCAAGTTTAAATGAATAGTTCAATTTATTACAACTCATCAAACAAATAGTACTTTGAGAAATACAATAAATAGTTCAACAATACAACATCAAACGCACAAATCATGATGATCTTCGGTGGCCATTCCAAGCCCACCACTCCTCAATGAGATCCTTCTTGAGTTCATTATGCGCTGCCGGACGTCGAATGACATGATAGGAGGCAACAAAACGGGCCACCCTTTCAGCCCTCCGCCGCACTCGCACGGGATGTCCCAAGAGCTCATACTGAGAGTAGTCTACATCTTGGCCACGCTCATTCTCGATGATCATGTTGTGCATAATCACACAAGCATGCATTATGTATCAAAGCATCTTCTGATCCCAAAATCTAAGCCGGTCCTCTCAAAATAGCAAATTGGGCTTGCAAAATCCCAAAAACTCTCTCCACATCTTTTCTAGCCGCCGCGTGAGCATTTTGGAAATCAAGATATTTCTTACCTTCCAATTTTTTCAACAACTTCACAAATGTTTGCCACTTTGGGTAGATGCCATCCGCAAGATAGTAGCCATGGTTGTATGTACGACCATTAGCTACAAACTGCACCAGTGGCAGTTCCCTATTTGCAATCTTACTCATCAGTGGTGACCGGTTGACAACGTTGATGTCATTCAAAGATCCAGGCATTCCAAAAAAAGCATGCCAAATCCAAGTCTCATGATCGGCCACCGCTTCAAGGATTATAATGGAACCTTTTTTTTGTCCGTAAAATTGTCCATGCCATGCCTTTGGACAATTCTTCCAACTCCAATGCATGCAATCTATTGAGCCAAGCATACCTGGGAACCCGCAAGCTTTGTTCATCTCCAATAGCCTTGCGACATCTTCAGCATTGGGAGTTCTCAAGTACTCCGGGCCAAACACTTGCACAATTCCTACTGCGAAGCGCTTGACACACATGATGGCTTGGCTCTCACCCATGGCCAAGTGGTCATCAACTAGATCAGCCGGAATACCGTATGCCAACATACGCAAAGCGGCCGTCACCTTCTGAAAGGTGCTATGCCCGAGCTCTCCGGCGGCATTCCTCCACTGCTGAAAAAATCGGTCATGGCTTGCTAGTTTCTCTGCAACGCGCCTGAACAACTCGGTGCTCATCCTAAACCGGCGACGAAAGTACGACTCGGGGTATGTGGGATTCTCCACAAAATAGTGCCTCGTCAATCTGTTGTGGGCATCAATCCTATCCCTCCAACCCATAACCGATCCACCGTGCTTCGGCTTTTTATTGATGTGCATAGCTAGGATCATTGCAAGATCCCCTTCCTCTTCCATATCAAATTCTTCTTCAGAAGTGCCATAGCCCGAACTCATCTAAAATGTTCAAAACTAGGCTATAAACAACATGCACCAAATTTCATGCAAAAAAGTGGAAGTTGAAAGCAATACATACCTTGCGGACGTTTTGTCGAACACCTTGCGGGCGCCAAAGCGGCGGTGGGCGGCCGGGCGCTGTTCGTCGGAGACTGCCGCGCGCAACGGCGATGCTGACCAGAGAGAGAGGGAGGAAGCCACGACCGCGCGGGAAGAGACCGGGGAAGCGCCGGAACGGTCGCGGGAAAAAATGGGGTGGCGCGGGGCGGCGGCGGCTGCGCGGCTGGATGGGTTGGTGGAGTGAGAGCGAGCGCTCGAGAGTCCAGCACGTGGGAGCGGGCGCAGCAAATAAGCGGCACGCGATGGCGTTTCCGCCCGCACGCTGAATTACATATGCCGCTCGTGCGGTTTTTGCGCGTCTGCTGGAGCGCCGGGAACGGTAGCGCGTGCGCTAAAACCACTACTTTTTCGGCACGGCGCGTTTATAGCACGCCTGTTGGAGATGCTCTAACAAGACTCATCTGACACTGCCCGCGGCTCTTATCAAGTCTGCTCCTACTGCCTATCACCACCTCCGAACAACCAGCCCCGAATGGACGCACCATCGCAAAGTCTGCACACCCCAGTCCCGATGGCGCCTTACCAACAACCACAATGCAACCCATGTGTACTCCATAGGATCTCTTAGAAATGATGCTTCCAACCAAGCAAGGACGCCCATCGCCGATCCAACAAGGCGGATGTGGGTATTCACCCGGAGAAAGGATCATAAGGGCGAGAGGGTGTCGGATTTGCTCAGTGATGCCTCGAGGAAGGAAACAATAGCCATAGATGTTGTCATCACTGGAATGACAAAGACTTTCATCTGGAGGAACCGCACCCCTACACCAAGGACAATGTCCCAGCCACAACACCATCACTCGACCACACTGCACATCCCTAGTTTGAGCTGTTGGGGAACGTTGCAGAAAATAAAAAAATTCTACGGTTCACCAAGATCAATCTATGGAGTCATCTAGCAACGAGAGAGGAGAGTGCATCTACATACCCTTGTAGATCATGCGCAGAAGCGTTCAAGAGAACGGGGTTGAGGGAGTCGTACTCGTCGTGATCCAAATCACCGGAGATCCTAGCGCCGAACGGACGGCACCTCCGCGTTCAACACACGTATGGTTGGGAAGACGTCTCCTCCTTTATCCAGCAAGGGGGAGGGAGAGGTTGATGGAGATCCAGCAGCACGACGGCATGGTGGTGGAAGTAGCGGCGATATCGGCAGGGCTTCGCCAAGCTCTACGAGAGGGAGGGGTGTTGCAGAGGGAGAGGGAGGCGCCAGGAGCAGGGGTCTGGCTGCCCTCCCTCCCCCCTCTTTATATATAGGGGCCCTGGGGGGTGGCCGGCCCCCTACAGATCCCATCTCAAGGGGGAGGGGGGGCGGCGGCCAAGGGGGGGGCTTGCCCCCCAAGTCAAGTGGGGCCCCTAGGGTTTCCAACCCTAGGCGCAGGGGAGGCCCAGGGGGGCGCACCAGCCCACCAGGGGCTGGTTCCCTTCCCCACTTCAGCCCATGGGGCCCTCCGGGATAGGTGGCCCCACTCGATGGACCCCCGGGACCCTTCCGGTGGTCCCGGTACAATACTGGTGACCCCCGAAACTTTCCCGACGGCCGAAACTGGACTTCCTATATATAATTCTTCACCTCCGGACCATTCCGGAACTCCTCGTGACGTCCGGGATCTCATCCGGGACTCCGAACAACTTTTGGGTTACCGCATACTAGTATCTCTACAACCCTAGTGTCACCGAACCTTAAGTGTGTAAACCCTACGGGTTCGGGAGACACACAGACATGACCGAGACGACTCTCCGGCCAATAACCAACAACGGGATCTGGATACCCATGTTGGCTCCCACATGCTCCTCGATGATCTCATCGGATGAACCACGATGTCGAGGATTCAAGTAATCCCGTATACAATTCCCTTTGTCAATCGGTACGTTACTTGCCCGAGATTCGATCGTCGGTATCCCAATACCTCGTTCAATCTCGTTACCGGCAAGTCACTTTACTTGTACCGTAATGCATGATCCCGTGACCAAACAATTGGTCACATTGAGCTCATTACAATGATGCATTACCGAGTGGGCCCAGAGATACCTCTCCGTCATACGGAGTGACAAATCCCAGTCTCAATCCGTGTCAACCCAACAGACACTTTCGCAGATACCTGTAGTATACCTTTATAGCCACCCAGTTACGTTGTGACGTTTGGTACACCCAAAGCACTCCTACGGCATCCGGGAGTTACACGATCTCATGGTCTAAGGAAATGATACTTGACATTGAAAAAGCTCTAGCAAACGAACTACACGATCTTGTGTTATGCTTGGATTGGGTCTCGTCCATCACATCATTCTCCCAATGATGTGATCCCGTTATCAATGACATCCAATGTCCATGGTCAGGAAACCGTGACCATCTATTGATAAACGAGCTAGTCAACTAGAGGCTTACTAGGGACATGTTGTGGTCTATGTATTCACACATGTATTACGATTTCCGGATAACACAATTATAGCATCAATAAAAGACAATTACCATGAACAAGGAAATATAGTAATAACCATTTTATTATTGCCTCTAGGGCATATTTCCAACAGTCTCCCACTTGCACTAGAGTCAATAATCTAGTTACATTATGATGAATTGAACACCCATAGAGTTCTGGTGTTGATCATGTTTTGCTCGCGGAAGAGGTTTAGTCAACGGATCTGCGACATTCAGATCCGTATGCACTTGGCAAATATCTATGTCTCCATCTTGAACATTTTCACGAATGGAGTTGAAGCGACGCTTGATGTGCCTGGTCTTCTTGTGAAACCTGGGCTCCTTCGCAAGGGCAATAGCTCCAGTGTTGTCACAGAAGAGTGTGATCGGCCCCGATGCATTAGGTATGACTCCTAGGTCGGTGATGAACTCCTTCACCCAGATTGCTTCATGCGCTGCCTCCGAGGCTGCCATGTACTCCGCTTCACATGTAGATCCCGCCACGACGCTTTGCTTGCAACTGCACCAGCTTACTGCCCCACCATTCAAAATATACACGTATCCGGTTTGTGACTTAGAGTCATCCAGATCTGTGTCGAAGCTAGCGTCGACGTAACCCTTTATGACGAGCCCTTCGTCACCTCATATACGAGAAACATATCCTTAGACCTTTTCAGGTACTTCAGGATATTCTTGACCGCTATCCAGTGTTCCATGCCGGGATTACTTTGGTACCTTCCTACCAAACTTACGGCAAGGTTTACATCAGGTCTGGTACACAACATGGCATACATGATAGACCCTATGGCTGAGGCATAGGGGACGACACTCATCTTTTCTCTATCTTCTGCCGTGGTCGGACATTGAGCCGAGCTCAATTTCACACCTTGCAACACATGCAAGAACCCTTTCTTGGACTGATCCATATTGAACTTCTTCAATATCTTATCAAGGTATGTGCTTTGTGAAAGACCTATGAGGCGTCTCGATCTATCTCTATAGATCTTGATGCCTAATATGTAAGCAACTTCTCCAAGGTCCTTCACTGAAAAACACTTATTCAAGTAGGCCTTAATGCTGTCCAAAAGTTCTATATCATTTCCCATCAAAAGTATGTCATCCACATATAATATGAGAAATGTTACAGAGCTCCCACTCACTTTCTTGTAAACGCAGGCTTCTCCATAAGTCTGCATAAACCCAAACGCTTTGATCATTTCATTAAAGCGAATGTTCCAACTCCGAGATGCTTGCACCAGCCCATAGATGGAGCGCTGGATCGACAAAACCCTCCGGCTGCATCATATACAGTTCTTCCTTAAGATGGCCTTTAAGGAATGCCGTTTTGACGTCCATTTGCCATATCTCATAATCATAGTATGCGGCAATTGCTAACATGATTCGGACGGACTTCAGCTTCACTACGGGAGAGAAAGTCTCATCGTAGTCAACCCCTTGAACTTGTCGATAACCCTTAGCGACAAATCAAGCTTTATAGATGGTAACATTACCATCCACGTCCGTCTTCTTCTTAAAGATCCATTTGTTTTCTATCGCTCGTCGATCATCGGGCAAGTCTGTCAAAGTCCATACTTTGTTTTCATACATGGATCCTATCTCGGATTGCATGGCTTCAAGCCATTTGTTGGAATCTGGGCCCGCCATTGCTTCTTCATAGTTCGAAGGTTCACCGTTGTCTAATAACATGATTTCCAGGACAGGGTTGCCATACCACTCTGGTGTGGAACGTGTCCTCGTGGACCTACGAAGTTCAGTAGTAACTTGATCCGAAGTACCTTGATCATCATCATTAGTTTCCTCTCTCGTCAGTGCAGGCACCACGGGAACATCTTCCTGAGCTGCGCTACTTTCAAGAGGTAGTACTTCATCAAGTTCCACTTTCCTCCCATTTACTTCGTGCGAGAGAAACTCTTTCTCCAGAAAGGACCCGTTCTTGGCAACAAAGATCTTGCCTTCGGATCTGAGGTAGAAGGTATACCCAATGGTTTCCTTAGGGTATCCTATGAAGACGCATTTTTCTGACTTGGGTTCGAGCTTTTCAGGTTGAAGTTTCTTGACATAAGCATCGCATCCCCAAACTTTTAGAAATGACAGCTTAGGTTTCTTCCCAAACCATAATTCATACGGTGTCGTCTCAACGGATTTAGATGGTGCCCTATTTAAAGTGAATGTAGCTGTCTCTAGAGCGTATCCCCAAAATGATAGCGGTAAATCAGTGAGTGACATCATAGATCGCACCATATCCAATAGAGTGCGATTACGACGTTCGGGCACACCGTTATGCTGAGGTGCTCCAGGCGGAGTGAGTTGTGAAACGATTCCACATTTCCTTAAGTGCGTACCAAATTCGTGACTTAAATATTCTCCCCCACGATCTGATCGTAAGAACTTTATCTTTTGGTCACGTTGATTCTCTACCTCATTCTGAAATTCCTTGAACTTTTCAAAGGTCTCAGGCTTGTGTTTCATCAAGTAGACATACCCATACACTACAGGAACAGGTAATTTGCCGTATGTGGATCACAGACGGCAAAGGCCTAAATCCAGACGGCAAAGAGTTTGCCGTCAGGAAGCAGACGGCAAAGTCAGACGGCAAAGATAAGTCGGCAAAGACTACTTTGCCGTCTGCTTTTCATCAAACAGACGACAAAGACTTTGCCGTCAGCCAAATCTACTTCGCCGTCATCCTTATAAATCACAGACGGAAAAGAAAAGTACTTTTGCCGTCTGCCGGACTATATCTTTACCGTCAGCTATTTTTGTCTTTGTCGTCAGCCTCATATACACAGATGGCAAAGAAAAGGATCAAATAAAAAACACATCAGTGTTGTTCCCGAGGGATGCGGTCAACGCACGCAGTGCACTGCCCATGTTTCTTATTTTTTTAACAGGTAAAGGCTCGGCCATGTTTATTGCTTTCATTCCATGACAGTGCTGTCAGTACATAATGTAAACATGACCCGAAAAAACTAAAGCTACAGAATAGTCCTGGAAATTAACACAAAGAACCCTAAAGATTAAATCTAAAAATCAATCGGGTCCTTCTTCTCCCCTGCAATGATCTGTTCGCCCCGCCGCCCAGCCCCAACGCCGGCCGCACTGCTCTGCCGTGCTCTGCTCGCCGCCGCGTCTCCAGGACCTGCTTAGCCATGTCGCTCCGGCCTAGCCGCGCTCGGGAGCTGACTCGCTCTGACGCCACGACGAGGCAGCGAGGGAGGTCGGGGATGGGCGGTGCTTGACCCGTGGAGCTCACGAGGTGGAGCGCCTGGCTGCTCTGGCGGCGGACCTCACGGGGCGGAGAGCACGACCATCGGGTGAGGAGGAGCTCGGAGTGTGGACGGGCTCGGGTGCGCAACCAGAAGAGCTGTGGTGCGAGGCGGCGGCCGGAGGATGCGGGGCACGGCCGGAGGATGCTGGGCCCGGCGGCGGACGGTCGGGAGGGTGGGCCGGAGGGCGGCGGCCGGAGGATGCTAGGCGCGGCGGTGGACGGACGGGCGGGAGGGCGCTGGCCGCGACGTGCAACTGCTTGGGGACGGGCGAGCGCTGGGATCAGCGTTCGACTGCTTGGGGCGCCTTTCGGGCGGGCGGGCGTTGCCCTGCGGCCTGTGGCAGCTCGGGGGAGGAGCAGGGAGCAGGGAGCAGGAGAGATGAGGGCGCTGGCTGGCGGGGTGCTACTGCTCGATCGGGGAGCTGGAGGCTGGAGAGAAGAGGGAGCACGGGGGAGGAGATGGGAGTCGTGGGTGGAGAAGGTGGGTCGTGGCCTCGTGGGTGGGGGCGTGCGTGGGGGTGCGTGCATCGTGGGGTAGGTGGAGGCGTGCGTCGTGGGGTGGGTGGAGGCGTGCGTCCGATGGCGTGGGATGTGCGTTTGAGATATTGCCAAGTCATCAATCCATGTGATTGATCCGCATGATGTGCTTCTTCTTTGCCGTCTGCGAAAATAAATACGGACGGCAAAGAGATCACTTTGCCGTCTACTAAAAAAACACAGATGGTAAAAAGTCTTTGCCGTCTACCAAAACAAATACAAACGGCAAAGTTTCTTTGCCGTCTGTATTTATTTTCGCAGACGGCAAAGTTTTTTACCGTCAGTTTTTCTTTGCCGTCTACTGATGACGGCAAACCCACTCGCTGCGTCTTCCTGATGAAAAGCTGACGGCAAAGACGCCTCCTGACGGCAAATTACCTGTTTCCCGTAGTGATATCTACTCAAGCCGTCAGTGAGAGTGAGAACATAACGATATCCTCCGCGAGCCTCAACGCTCATTGGACCGCACACATCGGTATGTATGATTTCCAATAAGTTGGTTGCTCGCTCCATTGTTCCGGAGAACGGAGTCTTGGTCATTTTGCCCATGAGGCATGGTTCGCATATGTCAAATGATTCATAATCGAGAGACTCTAAAAGTCCATCAGCATGGAGCTTCTTCATGCGCTTGACACCAATGTGACCAAGGCGGCAGTGCCACAAGTATGTGGGACTATCGTTATCAACCTTACATCTTTTGGTATTCACACTATGAATATGTGTAACATCACGTTCGAGATTCATTAAGAATAAACCATTGACCAGCGGGGCATGATCATAAAACATATCTCTCATATAAATAGAACAACCATTATTCTCGGATTTAAATGAGTAGCCATCTCGTATTAAACGAGATCCAGATACAATGTTCATGCTCAAAGCTGGCACTAAATAACAATTATTGAGGTTTAAAACTAATCTCGTAGGTAAATGTAGAGGTAGCGCGACGACGGCGATCACATCGACCTTGGAACCATTCCCGACGCGCATTGTCACCTTGTCCTTCGCCAGTCTCCGCTTATTCCGCAGCTCCTGCTTTGAGTTACAAATATGAGCAACCGCACCAGTATCAAATACCCAGGAGCTACTACGAGTACTGGTAAGGTACACATCAATTACATGTATATCACATAAACCTTTAGTGCTGTCGGCCTTCTTGTCTGCTAAGTATTTGGGGAAGTTCCGCTTCCAGTGTCCCTTTCCCTTGCAATAAAAGCACTCAGTCTCAAGTTTGGGTCCATTCTTTGGCTTCTTCCCGGCAACTAGCTTACCGGGCACGACAACTCCCTTGCCGTCCTTCTTGAAGTTCTTCTTACCCTTGCCTTTCTTGAAACTAGTGGTTTTATTGACCATCAACACTTGATGTTCCTTTTTGATTTCCACCTCTGCTGATTTCAGCATTGAAAATACTTTAGGAATAGTTTTCACCATCCCCTGCATATTGTAGTTCATCACAAAGCTCTTGTAGCTAGGTGGGAGCGACTGAAGGATTCTGTCAATGACCGCCTTGTCCGGGAGGTTAATGTCCAGCTGGGACAAGCGGTTGTGCAACCCAGACATTTTGAGTATGTGCTCACTGACAGAACTATTTTCCTCCATCTTACAACTGTAGAACTTGTCGGAGACTTCATATCTCTCGACCCGGGCATGAGCTTGGAAAACCATTTTCAGCTCTTCGAACATCTCATATGCTCCGTGTTGCTCAAAACGCTTTTGGAGGCCCGGTTCTAAGTTGTAAAGCATGCCGCATTGAACGAGGGAGTAATCATCAACACGTGACTGCCAAGTGTTCATAACGTCTTGGTTCTCTAGGATGGGTGCTTCACCTAGGGTCCTTCTAGGACATATGCTTTCTTGGCAGCTATGAGGATGATCCTCAGGTTCCGGATCCAGTCCGAATAGTTGCTGCCATCATCTTTCAGCTTGGTTTTCTCTAGGAACGCGTTGAAGTTGAGGTTGACATGAGCGTTGGCCATTTGATCTACAAGACATTTTGCAAAGGTTTTTAGACTAAGTTCATGATAATTAAGTTCATCTAATCAAATTATTTAATGAACTCCCACTCAGATTAGACATCCCTCTAGTCATCTAAGTGATACATGATCCGACTCAACTAGACCGTGTCCGATCATCACGTGAGACGGACTAGTCATCATCGGTGAACATCTCCATGTTGATCGTATCTTCCAAACGACTCATGTTCGACCTTTCGGTCTCTTGTGTTCCGAAGCCATGTCTGTACATGTTAGGCTCGTCAAGTCAACCTAAGTGTTTTGCATGTGTAAATCTATCTTACACCCGTTGTATGTGAACGTTAGAATCTATCACACCCGATCATCACGTGGTGCTTCGAAACAACGAACTTTCGCAACGGCGCACATTTAGGGGGAACACTTTCTTGAAATTATTATAAGGGATCATCTTATTTACTACCGTCGTACTAAGCAAATAAGAAGCAAAACATGATAAACATCACATGCAATCAAATAGTGACATTATATGGCCAATATCATATTGCTCCTTTGATCTCCATCTTCGGGGCGCCATGATCATCTTCGTCACCGGCATGACACCATGATCTCCATCATCGTGTCTTCATGAAGTTGTCACGCCAACGATTACTTCTACTTCTATGGCTAACGTGTTTAGCAATAAAGTAAAGTAATTTATATGGCGTTATTCAATGACACGCAAGTCATACAAAAAATAAAGACAACTCCTATGGCTCCTGCCGGTTGTCATACTCATCGACATGCAAGTCGTGATTCCTATTACAAGAACATGATCAATCTCATACATCACATATATTTCATTCATCACATCCTTTTGGCCATATCACATCACAAGGCATATGCTGCAAAAACAAGTTAGACATCCTCTAATTGTTGTTGCATGTTTTTTTACGTGGCTTCTATAGGTTTCTAGCAAGAACGTTTCTTACCTACGTAAAACCACAACGTGATATGCCAATTTCTATTTACCCTTCATAATGACCCTTTTCATCGAATCTGATCCGACTAAAGTGGGAGAGACAGACACCCGCTAGCCACCTTATGCAACTAGTGCATGTCAGTCGGTGGAACATGTCTCACGTAAGCGTACGTGTAAGGTCGGTCCGAGACGCTTCATCCCACGATGTCGTCGAAACAAGATAAGACTAGTAGTGGCAAGAAAATTGACAACATCTATGCCCACAACAAGTTTGTGTTCTACTCGTGCATAGAAACTACGCATAGACCTAGCTCATGATGCCACTGTTGGGGAACGTTGTAGAAAATAAAAAATTTCTATGCTTCACCAAGATTAATCTATGGAGTCATCTAGCAACGATAGAGAAGAGTGCATCTACATACCCTTGTAGATCACGCGCGGAAGCGTTCAAGAGAACGGGGTTGAGGGAGTCGTACTCGTCGTGATCCAAATCACCGGAGATCCTAGCGCCGAACGGACGGCACCTCCGCGTTCAACACATGTACGGTTGGGAAGACGTCTCCTCCTTCTTGATCCAGCAAGGGGGAGGGAGAGGTTGATGGAGATCCAGCAGCACGACGGCGTGGTGGTGGAAGTAGCGGCGATCTCGGCAGGGCTTCGCCAAGCTCTACGAGAGGGAGGGGTGTTGCAGAGGAAGAGGAAGGCGCCAGGAGCAGGGGTCCGGCTGCCCTCCCTCCACCCTCTTTATATAGGGGCCCTGGGGGGTGGCCTCCCCCC
>NC_041383.1:40333973-40430133 GCF_002162155.2 Triticum dicoccoides
CTTGCCTAACAAGTCAAGTGGGGCGCCCCCACCCCTAGGGTTTCCAACCCTAGGCACAGGGAAGGCCCAAGGGGGGTGCACCAGCCCACCAGGGGTTGGTTCCCTTCCCCACTTCAGCCCATGGGGCCCTCCGGGATAGGTGGCCCCACTCGGTGGACCCCCGGGACCCTTCCGGTGGTCCCGGTACAATACCGGTGACCCCCGAAACTTTCCCGACGGCCGAAACTGGACTTCCTATATATAATTCTTCACCTCCGGACCATTCCGGAACTCCTCGTGATGTCTGGGATCCCATCCGGGACTCCGAACAACTTTCGGGTTACCGCATACTAGTATCTCTACAACCCTAGCGTCATCGAACCTTAAGTGTGTAGACCCTATGGGTTCGGGAGACACGCAGACATGACCGAGACGACTCTCCGGCCAATAACCAACAGCGGGATCTGGATACCCATGTTGGCTCCCACATGCTCCTCGATGATCTCATCGGATGAACCACGATGTCGAGGATTCAAGTAATCCCGTATACAATTCCCTTTGTCAATCGGTACGTTACTTGCCCGAGATTCGATCGTCGGTATCCCAATACCTCGTTCAATCTCGTTACCGGCAAGTCACTTTACTCATACCATAATGCATGATCCCCTGACCAAACACTTGGTCACATTGAGCTCATTACGATGATGCATTACCGAGTGGGCCCAGAGATACCTCTCCGTCGTACGGAGTGACAAATCCCAGTCTCGGTCCGTGTCAACCCAACAGACACTTTCGGAGATACCTGTAGTATACCTTTATAGCCACCCAATTACGTTGTGACGTTTGGTACACCCAAAGCACTCCTACGGCATCCGGGAGTTACATGATCTCATGGTCTAAGGAAATGATACTTGACATTGGAAAAGCTCTAGCAAATGAACTACACGATCTTGTGTTATGCTTAGGATTGGGTCTCGTCCATCACATCATTCTCCCAATGATGTGATCCCGTTATCAATGACATCCAATGTCCATGGTCAGGAAACCATGACCATCTATTGATAAACGAGCTAGTCAACTAGAGGCTTACCAGGGACATGTTGTGGTCTATGTATTCACACATGTATTACGATTTCCGGATAACACAATTATAGCATGAATAAAAGACAATTACCATGAACAAGGAAATATAATAATAACCATTTTATTGTTGCCTCTAGGGCATATTTCCAACACGAGCACCAACAACATCATCGATGGCTCTGACAAAGCCAACCTAGCTGCCTAGGACACAGTCGGTCCAGGAACAACCATCGCCTCCACGGAGTCGCCTAAGCCTAGACCAACACCGCCAAGGATGGCACACCCACCAGTCACCAGAGTTGTCGACACCGTGCACTCAGTCCACATTCAGTCACCACCCGAGCAGCCAACGCACCCGAGCCCGAGCAGCCATCATGGGGGAGCCCGAGCAGCCATCGTGGGAGAGCAGGACACCACGCACAACCGCAACTAGCTCCCCCACGATGCTACGCCATACGACGCCTCCTCAAACGTTGGAGAACATTGCCAAAGTGCACCCTCCACTCCCTTCACCTTTAACTTAAGGGCAACAACAAAGAGGAGATCGGACGCTAGGATTTGTTAGCTAGGGGCGTGTTTGGTTGCCCGCATTAGGCCCAGCCTGGCCCGAGCGGGAAGAATTTGGCCCGTTTGGTTTCCTGCATTTCCTGTGCGGCCCGCATCGCACAGAATTAAAGCACGTCTAGGTCAGGCCCAGGGGAACGCACGATTCGGCAGTAGCTCGCGAGCCTGGCTCGGGCGAGGCAGGGGAGGGCGACGCGCTTCTCCCCTCGTGCGAGCAGGGGAGATTGCGTGAGCTCGCCCGCGTCACCGAAAAATTGGCGGGAGGACTTCGTCTCACCTCCCGCCGCTCCACCCCCTATTTAGCCCCTCCCTCACCGCCCTAACTCCAGCCACCATTCTTCCTCTGTTCTCCCTTTCCCATCGACGCGCATCGGCACCGACGAGCAAGTAAGTGGCACATCTTCATTGGTCGGCGGTCCATGGCGCCGGAGCTCCTTCACCAGCCGGCGTTCATCTTCCACCATCGTCCCCCCTCGTCCTCAAGCTGCAGCCATGGCCTCTGTGAGTTCAATCCCCCTTTCTCTATGTTCCTTCTAGCTAGATCTGAGGTGCAGCTAGGGTTTGATCTAGATGCATGGTTGATTAGTGGTCTGATCTGTGAGCTGATATGGTTGGTTGCTATGCTGCGGTTGCAATTTGTGGTAGGGCTAGATGTTCAAGCATGTGGTAGGCTAGATTAGTAGTAGAGTTTGAAGTTGAACCTTGTGCTTGTGTTTTGTAGCTATTGGTGGTCCATTTGTAGCTATTTGTGGTAGGCTAGAAATCATGCTTAGATCTGTGATTTGTAGCTATTGGTGGTCCATTTGTAGCATGCTGTTTGTTGTAGATGTATGTTTCTGCTCATAGATTGTCTGGTATGCTTAGTATGATAGTGATGAAGCATGTGCTTGCTATGATAGTGATGAACCATGTACATGTATGCTCCTGCTTTCATGGAGTGTCCGGTATGTTGTCTGCTATGCTCATCGTCGATGTGTGCTACAATTGTAGGACATGACCATGCAGACGCAAGATCTTAGTCAGGCCATTGTCGTGTCCGACAGCCAGTTTGCTCCATCGTTTGTCGAGGACTCGCAGCCTATGTCCGAGATGGCACCTGATTCAGAGGTGTTCGAGTCTGATTCCCTCTATGTGCCAGTAGTGCTCATTGAGCCAACTCCTCCTGCTACCGCTGCAATCAAGCTAGCAGCAACAAAGGCAAAGCAGGATGGTAGGTCCAACAACATGAAGTGGCAGCCGTTCATGTCCACGTTCGTGCTGAACAAGATGTGTGAGCTCATCTCTAATGGAGTTAGGACTGACAAGGGCTTCAAGGAGGTGCACTTGAACACCGTTGCGAAGCAGGTGTTCGAGTTCTGTGGGCAAGAGGTGTCTGCCACCCAGGTGTACAACCACCTGAGGAAGTGGAGAAGTCGATGGATCCAAGTGTCCAAGCTGAGAGACCTTAGCGGCGCCTCATGGGATGAGAACACTTGCTCCATAGCTCTAGAGGCAGAGCACTACGCCGGCCATGTCGCGGTTAACTCACAACCCTCTTCCTTTTCATACTGTCCACCATTGCCTACTCCTAATCGCAACTAACAACACATGTGTTTCATTCTTAGGACCACCCAAGGGGCGCTGAGTTCCTCAACACACCCATCCAGAACTACAACCAGATGCAACACATCTTCTCCTTCAGGCTGGCAACTGGGAAGCATGCCATGGGCTCGGGTGAGCCTCTTGGTTCTCCCATGCCAGACTTCCCTGGGACACCGGACGTCGAGGTCCTTGATGGCCCTAACAAGCCCGCTGCGAAGCCCTTCAACAAGCCATTTGACCCCAACCATGATAGGAAGAGGAAGAGAGGAGGCCTGATGGAGGAGGAGATCAATGTCTTTTGCAGCATGACTGAGGCGGTGAAGGAGGTGGCAACAGCCATCAGGGAGTGCAAGCCCCTCGACGTCCACCCTGACCTGTATGGCGCTGTCATGACCCAGGGTGGATTCAGCGACGAGGCTCTCATGGCAGCTCTCAGCCACCTTCTTGACAACAAGGCTCAGGGTGTTGGGTTCGTTGCCATGGCTGACACTCACAGGGTGTTGTGGCTCAGGAGCTGGCTGGGCAAGCACTACTACTAGAGTAGTGCTGCCTGTGAGCATGCATGATCCCCAACGGCGATGGCAGTGGCGACGACGACGACGATGACGATGGCGACGTACATTTTGTGTAGCTAGGGCTCAAAAACTATTTGATGGTCTGTATATTTTGGCGAGGTGGTATATACTAACCCCTCACGTTGATGGTGAACTTGCGGTGGTAGGACGACACCCTCTTTTGGATGTGGTGGTAGGTTAACACCAAGGTAGTGCTAGGTTGAACTTGCTATGCCGTATGATCATGCATGCTTTACTTCTCTTCTGCTCCATTGTTGTTTGTGTGCTACTGTAACACCCCAGATGTAACATGTCCCATTTTGACAATATATCAACTTGACCTTCATCCAATTCTTGTTGGTTTTGTCATGCTTGGCCTCATCTTGTTTGGTTATGTGTTTTATTCTTTTATTGCCATGCTTTCCTGCTCTTATTGCATTTGTGCTTCTTGTCATATTCCTTTTAGCCATCATATGTCATCATCATATAGTGCATATTCATCTCATGCCATCTCATGTTGCATCTTGGTCATATCAAGAATAGATTTGTGCTTGCCATGTTGCATTTTGTCATTCATGTTGTTGCCATGAGCATCATGGGCATGACCCTTGTACCCCTTTCAAACCATTGCACCATCACTTCTCCTTCCTTCCCTTTTCCTTCCATTCTTTGCGAGTGCCATTTTGCCTCCACCATAAATGTTCATCTTTTCCCCAATATTCTAACACTATGCACCTAGCCTCTCTGCCAAATTGCAGCTCATTTGAATGTGTTTTGGTTAGGTTCAAAAATGCTCCAAGTTTGAATTTTATTCAAACTTGTTTTATTTTTCTACCTCTAAAAATGCCCAATGCAATTTATTCAAATAGTGGATAATCCCAGGAGCTTGGGAATATTTTCATAATTTCCAAATGCCTCTCCTAGTCCACTGGCCTTTATCGTTTCTTCAGCTGGTTATTTAAATAATCAGAAACTGGAAGGAAATGAGAAGGGGGACTTACCTCTCCTTACCTGGGCTTTCCCCTCACCTGCAGCCCAACAGAGCACAGCAGCCGCTCCAACCGCAGCCCAGGCAGCCCATACGTACAGGAGGATCGTCAAGCTCCTGTACGGCAGAGCATCCAGATGCGCCACATCGACGTCCGGTTGATTTGACGGCCGGAGAAGCGTCGCTAGCCCTATATAACATGTCCCCCGCGCCCTAGGGTTCCTCCTCGACCGATCCCCCTCCTCGACCTGCCTTGCCGCCGCCTAGGTAAGCTCCACACGCTTCGCCGTCGACCTGCCCGCCATGTACCGACCAAGCTTCAGCTCGAGCTCGGGATAGCCGTCGACGTCGCTTCCCCGGTCACCTCCAGCCGCCTTCTTCAAGTCGGTCTGCCTCCCCGTCGTCCCCTTCGTCCGCTGCTTCCACTACATCGCCGACGCAGACGCCAAGTTCCGCGCCTGGCTCTTCCTCTGCTTCCTCTACTTCGCGGACAGCAGCCTCGCCAGGTTCAGAGCTCGTCTGCGTCGCCGCAGGCTCGACTCCGTCGATGTATACTTGTCCTTGGGTAAGGAGGTATACCCAACTTCATCCCTGCTCCTTCCTGTCGTCAATAGATCACCGTAGGCGCTGCTTCGATTCAATCTTTCCCGTGCTCTCGGTGCTCTGTCGATCTCTGTAATTTTAGTTGCGCATGTTTTGCTGCTGCACGGGCACACGCGCTCTCCCTGTTCCCACATGCGCGCTCAGCTCCGCATGCATGCACGCACACGCACGCCATTCCCGCATGCCACAGCCACCATGGCAGCACGGCAAGTTCGTGTTTTGCCTCTGCCTGCTCTCGTCCACGCACACGCGGCTTGCGCTCCGCGAGCTCGTCTGCTCCTGCTCGAGCGTTTGCAAGCGCGCCACTACAACCGCACTCCCTTGCACTTCCCGCAGGCCCGCTGCTGCTCTGCATCGCAAGCCGTCGCCTTCTCGCTCATCAACGCAGGCGCCGGTGATTTCTGTGTTGCCAACGCCAAAGGCTCGGCCTTCTAGTCCTGGTTCAAAAGGAGCCAGGCGCCTCTCTGGGTACACACACCTCCCTCTAGCGCACTGGTTAGCTTGCCTCTCTCCTACCTAGGAGACCTGGGTTCGAGTCCCAGGCTCTGCATATTTTTGCTGGACATTTTCTTTTCCCTGTGACACTGACGCCTTGGCCCCTCGTGTCATACACACACCCAGCCACGTGGCCCACGGCCCTACCAGTCAGCCTAACATCTGGGTACAGCTTGGGTGCACCTAGTTTTCCCCGCAGGTTTTCTGTTTTATTCTGCATATTTTTGCTGGACATTTTCTTTTCCCTGTGACACTGACGCCTTGGCCCCTTGTGTCATACACACACCCAGCCACGTGGCCCACGGCCCTACCAGTCAGCCTAACATCTGGGTACAGCTTGGGTGCACCTAGTTTTCCACGCAGGTTTTCTGTTTTATTCCATTTCGGAATATGCCAGTTTTGGCATATGCTGAGGTTACCATTTAGGGCAGGTTATATCTTTGTGCATTTGTGATGATTTTTCTACAGCAACCCTAACATATTATATATGTTTTTGGGGTAAAAAAATCCCACCAATCCATTGGTGGCATTAGTTTCTGCATTTGAGCAAGTTCATAATCATGTCATCTCACTTCTTATTGTTGTTTTGTCTCTTATGTGCTTGTTCATGCAAATATGCTAGTTGTTTGTTTTGCACATGAGTAGCTTCATTTTCATGCCTACTTCATGCTAGTACTTGTTACATGCCATGACTTGCCTGGTAATGAGTTGATCAAGCCTGTAGAGATGCCATGATGAATCTGTTGCTGCTATGCCTAGTAATTCCACTAAGTCTGCGGAACTGTTATCTTTTGCATCATTGCCATGCCATTTTAGTCATGCTCTATTGGTTTTTAGTTTGAGCTCAGTGTTCATGTTTCGTAGAGCATCTCCTGTACATCACTGCTATGCATTTTGTTCATATGTTTGGGTGCTATAGCTTATTTATACTTTGCATCCAAGTGGCCATGTTGATGTTTGCATCATATCTTGTCGTGCTTGTCACTTAAAAACCGTACTCCCGAGTCCGGTGATCTTTATATCGATTTCAACCGAAATCATCTCATCTTTCCAGCGGCATACTTGGTTTGTCAAGTTGATGCTTTGTTCATCCTTTTTCCTCCCGAAGCACACATATGCATTGCATATCACATCTCGCATATCATGACATGTTTTGCATCATGTTGCTTGTGCATTGCACCGTGATTTATTGTGGTTCCCTTGCTTGTGTTCTTGCTTTGGGTAGAGCCGGGAGACGAGTACGTGCACGAGGAACCTGTTGAGTACGCTAACGAGGATCAAGCCTTCGACAACTCTGAGAACCTTGCAGGCAAGATGATCATACCTTCGATATCACTTCTATTTTTGCTTGCTAGTACTCGCTCTATCTCTATGTTAGCTCTACTTGCCTTTGTTTACCATGCCTCTCTATTGCCATGTTAAACCTCTAACCATCCTGTCCTAGCAAACCGTTGTTTGGCTATGTCACCGCTTTTGCTCAGCCCCTCTTATAGCGTTGTTAGTTGCAGGTGAAGATGAAGTTTGTTCCTGGTCGGAACATGGATACTTTGGGATATCACAATATCTCCTGTTTAAATTAATGCACCTTATATACTTGGTAAAGGGTGGAAGGCTCGGCCTTATGCCTGGTGACTTGTTCCACTCTTGCCGCCCTAGTTTCCGTCATACCGGTGTTATGTTCCTTGATTTTGCGTTCCTTACACGGTTGGGTGATTTATGGGACCCCCTTAATAGTTCGCTTTGAATAAAACTCCTCCAGCAAGGCCCAACCTTGGTTTTACCATTTGCCACCTAAGCCCTTTCCCTTGGGTTTTCGCGAGCCCAAGGGTCATCTTTATTTAACCCCCCGGGCCAGTGCTCCTTCGAGTGTTGGTCCGAAATGAGCCGCCTGCGGGGCCACCTCGGGGAAACTTGAGGGCTGGTTTTACTCGTAGCCTGTCTCATCCGGTGTTGCCCTGAGAACGAGATATGTGCAGCTCCTATCGGGATTTGTCGGCGCATCGGGCGGCTTTGCCGGTCTTGTTTTACCATTGTCGAAATGTTTTGCGAACCAGGATTCCGAGACTGATCGGGTCTTCCCGGGAGAAGGTCTATTCCTTCGTTGACCATGAGAGCTTGTGATGGGCTGAGTTGGGACACTCCTGCAGGGTATATAATCTTTCGAAAGCCGTGCCCGCGGTTATAAGGCAGATGGGAATTTGTTAATGTCCGGTTGTAGATAACTTGACACTTGACCTCTTTAAAATGCATCAACCGTGTGTGTAGCCGTGATGGTCTCTTCTCGGCGGAGTCCGAGAAGTGAACATGGTTTGAGTTATGCTTGACGTAAGTAGTTTCAGGATTACTTCTTGATCACTTCTAGCTTCTCGACCGACGCGTTGCTTCTCTTCTCGCTCTTGCTTGCGTATGTTAGCCACCATATATGCTTAGTGCTTGCCGCAGCTCCACCATATTACACTTTCCTGCCTATGAGCTTAAATAGTCTTGATCTCGCGGGTGTGAGATTGTTGAGTCCCCGTGGCTCACAGATTCTATCAAAACAGATGCAGGTGCCGAGGATACTGGCGCAGATGGCGCAACTGAGCTGAAGTGGGAATTTGATGAGGCCCTTGGTCGTTACTATGTATCGTTTCCAGATGATCAGTAGTGGAGCCCAGTCGGGACGATCGGGGATCTAGCATTTGGGGTTGTCTTCTTTTCATTTGAACCTGACCGTAGTCGGTCTATGAGTGTATTTGAATGATGTATGATCTTAATTATGTATTGTGTGAAGTGGCGATTGTAAGCCAACTCTCTTTATCCCATTCTTGTTCATTACATGGGATTGTGTGAAGATGACCCTTCTTGCGACAAAACCACCATGCGGTTATGCCTCTAAGTCGTGCTTCGACACGTGGGAGATATAGCCGCATCGTGGGTGTTACAGCTACTTTGCTTGCTACTTGTGCTCCATTGATTTGCTGCTTCAACTCTTCCTCTTGTGCATTGCTAGGGCAAGTGGTATGCCGTGTTCATCGGTGAGGTTCCAGGGGTTTATAGTTCATGGGAAGAAGCCAATGCACAAGTGGCATCGTATAGCAACTGCAACTATAGAGGGTTCAAAACTAGGCAGGCAGTAGAACAAGCTTACTCCGCCTGGGTGCGAAAGCACGGAGGCAGCAGTGTCGACAATGCCAAGGTTGGAGTTGTCAAAGTGGAAGCTGCTAAGGTGGATCGTCAGTTCGGCCTGAAGCTGAAAAACTTCATCATCTTCGCCCAATTCGTCACCATTGCTGTGTTGTGGCGTTGGTGTGCTAGCTGTGATCATTGTGGGTAAGCTCACCAACTAGGGTACAAGGTAAGCACAACATGTACGCCATATGCAACCAAACGCCGTGTTCATGTGCCGCTAGGGCCAATGCAGCCAACCAAACAAAGTGCACTTGGGTATTACCTAATGCAGGGACTAGGGATGCAGGCAACCAAACAAGTTGTGTATGGCGTATTAGGGCCTGATTTTCCTCAACCAGGCTGGGTTGAGAAGGCTATGCAATGCGACTACTGTTCCCAACTGGAACCAAACACGCCCTAGGAGTTGAATCGCCTCCATCTTTCGGGGTTGCGCGAGCAAAGCAACCAAGGAGGCAGGCAAATCAAACTAGTTTTTATTCAAAACACAAAATCATCAATTTTTACAAGTGAATAGTGACTGTTCACCATTGTCAAAATCACCAAAAGTGTCATTTTTTGCGTAGCTCACCTGGTAAACATATATCATGGTCAAACTTTACGCACGTGCAGAATACATCCATATGCATATGTGGATTTATCTTTTCTTCTTCAAATTAACGAGCTCAAAAACCAATTTCCAAACTACTGTATACCTCTTTCAGGCAGAATACATCAAATCAGATGACGTAGAGGCAAAAAATCATACTACATCAATCAAGCAGGACTGCTATCGCAATCTACTGCCAAAACCAATCAACTTCAGTGCTACTCAGAAAAGGGGTGCAAGATGGACATACAAAGTTTTTTCTTTTGAGGGAAAGATGGACATACAAAGTGGACATTATACAAGACTGAAAACAACAAAAATTACATCCACAAATCCACCGATTTACGCAAGTTATTTTTCATCACAAAATGGTATCTCTCTGAATCGGCTACTCTCGGTCACAGTACAGCATATGCATCTCAATGCCCGTCTAGAGGACACCGGAATTTCCCTTTTTTCCTTTCGAGAACATACGCTAGAAATAATTTACATCACATGCCCCCTAGGACCAGTGAGTGTAACACAACAGCTGGTGTATACAGTATGCCTACTTTTCTTTCGCCATACCATCGACAGCAGAAGCGAAAGCCGTCGAATTTTACATGAAACATTTTGTCCGTCCAGCACAAGGTTGCGTCTTCAGGGCCTCAGGGACACTGGGGAAATTCAGTGTTGTTACAACTCTTGCCCGTCCAAGTCTGTCCTGACAGGATAATCGAGGCCCTGCAGAGCGGGCATCCTTCGCAGGTCCTCTTCTGAGTATGCCGGTATGAACCAATACTTTTTGTCGTTTCCAAAGACCTGATAACAAGACCATTGTTTACTAACACATTTTTGCATGAGAGTAACTTAAGAGCGTTTTTGACATGTAGTGTCAAAAACGCTCTTATATTATGGGACGGAGGGAGTAAGTCTGTTAGTACTATGGCCAGCAAGAAGGAAATAATAATAGAGAAAGGTCATGTTTCAGATGTTGAAGCTCACAAATACGGACATGATCAAGGACATGCACTTTCCATATTATGCCCCCTTGATTATATTTGGGCATCACAATCCATGTACAGACCAGAAATAAAATATAAATGCTAGAGAATCACAAGTAAAATAATATCGATATGGTATGTTGCACATATGTATCATGTACCCGGCAGAACTGCCTGTGAAAGGGCACACTCCTACAACTGAAGAATATCATGGAGTATCCCAACATGATGGTTTGTCAACCACAAGTGCTAGATTCTGGTTTAATAAGGAAATTTTGAACTTCCATTGCTTAATCTTCTTCCACAGTTAGCAAAGTTCTATGCATTAATACATGCCCCATACAAATTTCAGGTTATGCTATTTCAAACCTTGTATAACAACATGCTCAGCTCACATAATGATTATTTAATCATTTCTAAAAAAATATTATGTGATAACATAACTACTGAATATGAGTTGAGCCTGAGCTACCATTAATATCTGAATCCACACGTAGTCATCGTATTTATAGGAAGTTTAAACTTTATAGTCACCTCAACAAGACAGGTTTATCATTTTCTTGAAATAAAGCTAATTTGACACATACTAGCACCATAGAAAATTATCCAGATGACTATGAAAAAATATAGTTTTTTATAAACCTAACCTGAGCAAAATTCTTCTTCCGGCCAAGATCATACATCCAACGTGGACTAGTTTTCTTCTCATATGCCTGAACAACAAAGTAACAAATTGATCTCATCATGATAACAAACAATAAACTTCAACATTATATTACAAGATACTTGCCTCAATCGTTGTTGTATTGCCAGAAACAAGTGAAATGTGCATTATCATAAAACCCAGAACGCTCAAGGAAAAGGCCAGATTCAACACTGCAAGAAAAATAATTAGTTTTAGTTGATGTTCTATCAATCATGCTGAAAGCATAACTTTTTTCCCAGAAATTAGTAATGCATTTACCAAATGTGAGAAATGTGGTTGCAAGTGCTGAAGGACTTCCTGGGATCTCGACATCACTGAAGAAGGCTATGAAGTGAGGCAATAAAGAGAGGGTAACAAGCGACGTCTCAAGGAAGGTGTAAAACTGCAAGCACCATAAAAACAAACAGATTTATTTTTATAAGAAAACTAATGATCAACATAGCAGCATGGAAGAGTACACTGTTTCAAAACAAGTCCCAGATAAGTACTGAACAAGCAGTCCTTGTACTGTACTATAATAAATAGACCACCGAACACACATGCTGCACAAATGAGATGACTCTTTAAGTAAAGAAGCAAGGCCTCAATATTTCAATTTATATGAATGAACGCGGACTTCCAAAACCAGATGGTTAGCTTTAGAAACTAGCAATATATGCAAATACGTTACTATTGTTTAAATATGAAACACAAGCTAATCAATTTCACTTAATAACTGTATGATACATGTTGTTAGCATGATGCATGAGGACAAACTGAAGGCCTACTATACAATAGGGTAAAGAAAGAACCTCATGCATTGAACTCTAGGATACAGTTTTACTCATTTTTAGTTGAGATGGCTTGCATTGTCATGCTCAAATGGTCCTAAATTAACTATTTGGAGTCAACTGTATCATCATTTGCACAATCAAAATCTATCCCAACCAAGGGAAACATCACAATTTAGGTCATTTTATTGCTCTTCAAAAGGTTAAATTCGTTGCTTTTGAAAGTAACAACTACTAACATAATGAGAGGGGCGTTTTGGCTTTGGGGTCCAAATGCATCCTATATCCTGGACGTCCAATTGGTCTATGGGATCTGTGCCAGCATTTATTCAGTGTGACATACAGAATTGTTGGATCTGGAATACAGGGGACGCAGGCGTACATACGTAGCATACTAGGAGAGAGGCTGCAGACGGGAAACGAACGGCGTCACTGGTTTAGTCATAAAGGTGGGCTGATTGGACCTTGGCAAAGCATCGACCTGCAGCTCCACCTGGAAGGATACGAAGTGAATGCGGCTCACCAACCAATTTGCTGACCCAAACAAAAAAAAAAGCAATTTGCCGACCAAAGGGTCATGCGGTGGAAACAATTGAAATGCTGAAGCGGCCAAAAGTAAAGATATGGACGCAAAGAACTATAACCCCAGTCATTTAGAGACAGGGGAGGAGTTTACGGCGGTGCGGCAGCTTTCAGTCGATCCGGTGGACAAGTAACTCTCCAGGATCAGATGCTTTATTTTGAATGACAGGTATGTCGATTCGGAAGCTCAGCTGCCTTGCATTCAGGTTGCCGGTCTTATTAGATGAGGCCGAAAGTGTAGCGGTGGTGGGTGGACTGCAAGATGATGCAGAGAGGACCACAAGGCTATTTGCGAATGGATCGCACGGAGCAGGTGTGGCGGTGGCGGAGCCTTGGTTAGGAGATTCTGCGGGCAGCTCGTCAAGGCAGCTTCATGAAGGTTGCCATGCAGTAGACACGGCGAGTGTAGGGGATGGAGATCTACGGCGGGCCGGCGTACAGCGAGAGCTAAGTAGACAATGGGTATGTCATGGAGGAAGATGCACGTCAATGAGCTGTGGCTGCAGACCAGCTTGCTGTGATTCAGGAGCATGCCGGCAGAGCATCCGCGCAATCGACGGGGAAATTGATTCGCAAGCAGTTGACAAAAAGGTAATAGTCGATAGACATTTTGCTTGGTATCCAAAGTTGGGTGCTCAAAATTAAAGCGGTTGGACATCCGAAGATTTTGTGGATTGAAGTAGACTGTAAGTGTACTGAAATTATTATGTATACAATGTCCATTAAGTCTCCAATTCTGTTGCTGAAATCATGTTAGATAATTAATCAGTGCTTAAATCTTGACAAAATAATGGGTGTGACGCATTTAGGATATACCACAGCTGCAAAAGTGGTTTGCAGGAGCATTATGGATTACTACTTGCATAGATGTATGATTTGTTGCTGGTGGAATTGGTATGTCAACTGATATCTGAAATTATCAATTTCAGGCAATGAAATTGGGAGCTTTGAGCTCCTTCAGTCCCCCCCAAAAAAAAACTGGTATCTGAAAATTATTTTATGCAAGCGAGATCGTGTAATGGCAAGGCTTTTTTCTATTTTCTGGGTAATAACTTTGTATGAATTTCACTTGGATGATTTTTTGAATTGCCTGATCGAGCGTGTGTGACTGCATGATGGTCCTGGGGTGATTCTATAACTTAATTACAGTGACAGACAACGCTAATGTTCAGGTGTACCATCTAGATTGATAAAAATGGGTTCAATTAATCAGACATTATAGAGTTTGCATAAGCACAAGCAGGTGATACACATCCAGCGCTGTGGACGTCCGGTACGTTCAATGTGACGGAACAAGAGGCCACGACCATCTGGACGAGTGGTTCAACCATTCTGAAGCAATAAATATGAGGTTGCAGGCGTGGGCCATGTATCTGGCGGAAATGAGTTAAAACAGGCGAATACTGAACCAAATACACAGACCAACACGGATCTCTATGCATATGGACAGCGCAGATTTCAGGTCCAGGTGAGCTCGAGAGCCAAAACCAATTTCGTAACATAATACACTATAATAAATTTAATTTGGACTAGTGGAAGAATCATTTTGATAAATCATTACTAATTACGCATGCAAGAAATTCAAGGTATTAAAGCTTATAATTTTTGTCTTAAAAAATCAGATATATTGAGTTGAAGCCCAAAACGGATTTGTTTTGATGTTATTACATAAGAGTTGGAAGAAGTGTATTTAAATCTTGCATTTCAAGTTATCAAGGGAGTTGGCTAACTGCTTGCTAAGCTAATCAAGCAATAACCTTGCTGACAAGGGGACTAACTATGCACAGATATATCAAGGAGGGGGTGTGGCAGAGAGTACAGTACTGACAGGAGCCATGAAGCATGGACATGTAACGAGGTGTTGCTTTGTTCAGTACAGTAATCAAAGGAACCATATGCAATGATCTGTTAAGAAACTAATAATTTGCATTTGATGCCTTTAATCATTGTTGTACTTACATAGAAGAAACTAAGAATACAGGAAAATGCCGAACCCCTGACGTCTAATATCTATTCGCTATGCATAATAAACTGTATATTAAAACCCCGTAAAAATAACTTTATTTCTAAATGCGTTTACAACAGGATCATCCAAAAGCAGAAACTATTTTTAGTATCAATGATGAACTAAGTAAGTGATTGACACACAAAATGCCATAAATTTTTTCTTAAAGCTTCAAAATTTGCACAGGAAAAAGGAAATCAGTTTCTTAATTCAATAGGTATGGTTAAAGTATCACCCAAATATTGCATATCTATCTACATGATAAGAAAGAGCAACTAGTTCCGAGGTAAAAAAATAATTTGAAAACAAAAGCTTAACTAATCTGCCTTCCAAAGAGGACCATCATTGTCTCAAGGATAATAAAATCATACCAGGAAGAGAAGAAAGTATTTATAGTTCAGCGCCCCGACACAATTAACAACCCATACACAGTGATGATCCATCTTAAGGATACACCTTCCACCTGAAAAACAATTTAGGCATAGATAAGCGGCACGATGTAGACTATGCAAGTAGTAACAACTGGAATAACATAGCATTTCATACTGAAGAAAGAATTATGAACTTACAAACAGAGCAATGATGGCACCGAGGGGGCTTCAGTTGGTTGCACTTCCTACAGTACCTCATCCTCGGATTTCCCGCGTCACTGGGAGCCATAGACTGCTGTGGGTTCATCTGGCTATTGAAGTCTGAGCTAGAGAGGGGAGCAGTTTCTCCCCTTTCCTCGTCAAAATCAAGGTTCCAATTTGGCGGAACAGAACCAGGGTCGGTGAACACAACAGAGAAGTAGCTCCATAACAGCATAGCAAGCTGCAAAATCCAAAAGAAGTATGCCATTAAAACACAATACAACTCACAAAAGCACACGCAGGACATGGCTTAAATCGCAAGATAAAGCCACTAGCATTCACAGCCAACTAATTCTGCAAAGAAGCAGTTCATGCTATGACTCACACATCCAATAGCATTCAAAATGCATTGGATCAGCCTAATATAGCATCTTTTCTGAACTTCTCTCATTAGGTCTCATTAGGAAGCATTCACATCCTACAGAGATCTACTATGCTCCCACAGAGCATATGAGAAAAAACAATGATAAGAATGTGGGCGCATCAGATCGATCAGCCCGATCTGTGTAAAATGTCCCCAAATAGAAGCAACTCCCTGGTATAGAATCATTCAGCACGCCTGCAGCTAGGTACATACCAACAAGTATGACCTAGAGAAGCAAATGTTAAGAAGAAACTAACATACGAGTGGCACAGAAAGATGTCCCACAAGGCAGCATGCCATGCCTGCATCAGCAGCCCAAGAATACGTTCCTGGGCCCCGGCATAATGGTCAAAATAGAAATTTTTCTACCTATGTTGTATGTACCAAACATTGATTTCTGCATTTTTTTAAAGAAAATATTGATTCCTGAAGAACTAGCATAGCATAGCGTAGCGTTGTTAAGAAGAAACTAGCATAGCATACGAAGATATGCTAAAAGGCGGCATGCCTGCATCAACAATCCAAGAATATGCCGCGTTCAACATCGTAGCTCCCCAAAATAGAGAAATTTCACCCATGTACGAAACATTGCTTTCTGAAGAACCAAGATTCTAACAGCTAACGACCCCCAATCCCGCCGCAATTCGCATCGTCTCCGGCCTAACCAGACGGCGAATCTCCGGCCTAGATCACGAAATCGCCGGGACCGCGCGCGCCAGGAAGCGAAATCGCGAAATCCCCCCCACCCCCGGGTGGAAAGCGGCACGCACCAGGAAGTGGAAGAGGAGCAGCACGGCGAGCGCGGCGAGGGTGGCGGCGCCGCCGAGGAGGAGGGCGGGGCCGTAGTTGCAGAGGACGACGGCGTAGTAGGTGACGCCGACGATGGCGAGGACGAGCAGGATCATGATGGAGCCCAGGCCCCGGAGCGCCGTGCAGAAGCGGAAGACGTTCCACGCCATCGCGACCCCCGCCGATCTGTGCATGTCTCCCCGCTCCGCCCCGCCGGCGCCGGCGCCGGCCGCCTCCGCGTAGCGGCTGGGCGGGGTCAGCTTGAGGGTCGTGGGGGCGAGCACCACCGCGACGGCCGCCTCCGCCGGAGGGGGGGAGGGGGGCGTGGGTCGCGGTGCGGGAGGAGGATTTGCAGATAGGAGGAAGAAAGGCGATGGTCAGAGATGGAGTCCGCACGGCCTTCTTCCACGCCGCGTTCTCACTTTCCTTTACCAATTCTACTTTTATCTTTTTTTATTAATAAAAAAGTAAACTTTTTTCCTGTTCAATGTTGACCCAACACAAAACTTCTTTTTAACACGGTACAAACGCAATACACTCGTCACTACGAACGCGCATACCCACCGCCTATCCTTATGAGCACCCCAAGAGAACATCTCTTTCCATTGAACGCGCATCACCGAAATTCCTAAAATAAATTCAGAAAATGCGAGCACCAGGATTTGAACACTATGAGCAACCCCAAGAGAAAATGCGAGCACCAGGATTTGAACCCTGGTGGGCTGAGAATATCACTGTCCTCCTAACCATCCAACCACATAAAAACTTTGTGGTGTTGTTTCAAAGTTTAAAACAACATACTTTAGCAAAAAGGGGAGGATTTTATATGTCGTTCGTCGTGTGGCATAAACGGGTGAACGTGGATCTTCTTGTGCGTGGACGAGGTGCAATCGTGTCAACATCAGGGTGTAGAGAGGAGTAAAAGACGTGTTCATTTATATTGGTATACATGTCTTCTTTATCATCTCACAAGGATGGCCGAGGTTGTGGGACGGGCAATAGCGACAGATCAAGGAGGGGTGTCGGGCAATGAGGGCGAGATCTACAACAACGATGATAACATTCTAGATGATTGGAGCATGGCAGACAATAAAGGTGAGAAGCTTGAGGCGTTTAAGGAGGACGAAAAAGATTTGCACATGTGACAGAATAGATGAGGTGCATTGACGGCCACCCTCGTGAGCCTCTACCGGCTCAATGCACACTGAAAGTACAATTATCCCTGGGTGGTTTTGGTAATTATTAACAACATATAGCTCATTGAACTAATGCTATTTCAAGATGAATATTTCAGGAAAGTTTAATGATTGACATGGCATGGATTAGGAATGTGGACCCCTCAAAATGCTAAGGACAAAGGATTGGCTCAAACTCTAAAGCTCAAGACTCTGTATTTTACTTTTAGTGATCCAAATATCACATTGAATCCATAGGAAAAGCCAATACTATTAAAAGGGGATGAGGTGTTGCTTAATGGCTTGCTTGCTCAAAGTGCTTAGTGATATGCTCCAAAAACCCTCAACCACTTTCTCATATCCACATATGTTCCAAACCAAAAGTCAAACTCGGCCCCACCGATTTGATCTATCCGGCGCCACCGAGTTCAATTGACATAGCCACTGCCAGAAACCCTAGTCACTTCGGTCTCACCGAGATGGGATTGCAAACTCTCTGTTTCTCTTCGTAATGTTTCGATCTAACTGAGATGAGCGATCGGTCCCATCGAGTTTGCCTGACCAACTCTCTGGTTAGCTTATTACCAAAGTCGGTCCCACCGGTTTTGTGTAATCGGTCTCACCGAGATTACGTTATGCCCTAACCCTAAAGAAATTGGCCCCACCGAGTTGACATGTCGGTCCCACCGAAATGCCTAACGGTCACATTATGAACTAAAATCGGTCTGACCAAGTTTTCTGATTTGGTCTCACCGAGTTTGGTAAATCATGTGTAACGATTAGATTTTGTGTGGAGGATATATATATATACCCCTCCACCCTCTCTTCATTCATGGAGAAGGCCATTAGAATGTGCCTACACTTCCAGCATTCATTTTTTGAGAGAAAACCACCTACTCATGTGTTGAGGTCAAGATATTCCATTCCAACCACATAAATCTTGATCTCTAGCCTTCCCCAAGTTGCTTTCCACTCAAATCATCTTTCCACCAAATCCAATCCTATGAGAGAGAGTTGAGTGTTGGGGAGACTATTATTTGAAGCACAAGAGCAAGGAGTTCATCATCAATACACCATCTATTACCTTTTGGAGAGTGGTGTCTCCTAGATTGGTTAGGTGTCACTTGGGAGCCTCCGTCAAGATTGTGGAGTTGAACCAAGGAGTTTGTACGGGCAAGGAGATCGCCTACTTCGTGAAGATCTACCCTAGTGAGGCAAGTCCTTCGTGGGCGATGGCCATGGTGGGATAGACAAGGTTGCTTCTTCGCGGACCCTTCATGGGTGGAGCCCTCCGTGGACTCGCGCAACCGTTACTCTTCGTGGGTTGAAGTCTCCATCAACGTGGATGTACGATAGCACCACCTATCGGAACCACGCCAAAAATCTTCGTGTCTCCAATTGGGTTTGCTCCCTCAAGCTCCTCCCTTTACCTTCATGTGCAATGTTTTACATTTCGGTTCTATACTCTTAGAATTGCATGTGTAGGTTGATTGCTTGACTTGTGTAAAGTTGCTAAAATCTGCGAAGACTTAAAATTGGGAAAAGGCTACATTTTTATTTGGTCAAGTAGTCTAATCACCCCCTCTAGACATACTTTTGATCCTACAAGTGGTATCAGAGCTACGGTCTCCATTTGCCTTGATTTCCATAGCTTTTGGTGATCATAGCCTTGGTTTCACAACCTAGGAGAGTATGGCGTCTAGCGAGGGAAATTACCACCGTCGAGGTCCTTACTTTGATGGTACTATTTTGCTAGTTGGAAGCATAAGATGAAAATGCATATTCTTGGACATAACCCTGCCATTTGGGCTATTGTGTGTATTGGCTTGAAAGGTGAGTTCTTTGATGGGAGAGAACCGAACCGTGAAGCTACCGCGGAAAAGTTGAAGATGCTGCAATACAACGCTCAAGCTTGTGATATTCTCTTCAACAGATTGTGCCCTGCAGAATTCAACAAAATCAATCATCTTGAGAATGCAAAGGAAATTTGGGATACTGACTCCATCAAGGAATCCAAATTGGATGTGCTTCAAAGTCATCTTGACAAGTTCAAATGAAGGATGGTGAAGGTGTCGCTGAAATGTACTCTAGGCTTGCTCTCATCACAAATGAGATTGCCGGCTTAGGAAGTGAAGAGATGACCGATAAATTCATCATCAAGAAGATTTTAATAGCCTTGGATGGAAAATATGATACAATGTGCACATTGATCCAAATGATGCCCAATTACAAAGATCTCAAGCAAATGGAAGTCATTGGAAAAATTGTTGCTCATGAGATGTCACTCAAGGATAAAGAAGAGCTTCACAACAAGTCAAGTGGTGCTTACAAAGCCTCATGTGATGCTCCTACATTATCAAGTGAGAAACAAACCTTCAATGAAGAATTGAGCCTAATGGTGAAGAACTTCAACAAGTTCTACAAGAGTAGAAGAAAGGAAATAAGTTCCAAGTCAAGGTCCTACAATGACAAAAGATCTTCGAGTCATGAACGTAATTGCTACAAATGTGGAAGACCCGGACACTACTCCAATGAGTGTATGGCTCCCTACAAAAGAAGAAAAGATTCACCTAAAAGAAGAAGTAGAAGAGAAGAATCACCACCAAGAGAGAGAAGGAGTAGAGATGATCGTTATGAACGAAGAACCTCCCGGAGAAGCAAGGATTCGGAAAGGAATGACAAATCATCAAAGAGCTACACAAAACGAAGACATCAAGCTCACGTTGGTGAATGAGTATCTGGCTCCGATTCCGACCATCACTCCGAAATAAGTTATCACTCCGACTCCGAATATACTCAAGATGAAGGTGTTGCCGGTCTAGCACTTGTGTCAACCAACTCCTATGACATATTTGACTCACCAAATGAAGGAATTGGAAGATGCTTCATGGCTAAAGTCCCAAAGGTATCACACCCCGAGTACGTTGATTTCAATAGTGATGAAGATGATTTGCTAGGTGATGATGATTTACTTGTTGATAACTCTAGTTATGAAAACTATGATGAATTTGCTATTAATCATGCTAATCAAGATAAAACAAATAAGAAGGAGATTGATTGTCTAACTAAAGAACTAAATACCCTTAAGTTAGCTCATGAAACTATCTTGGAAGATCATCGAGAACTTTTAAAGACTCATGAGAAGCTACGCTTTGAAAAGCTCAACCTAGAGCAAGAGCATGAGTTTTTAAAGGCAATCAATGATGATGTTCGCAAGAAAAGTTCTTCTTACATTGCCAAGCGTTTACTCTTGTCTACTTACATGCCACAAGTTAAATCTAGCAACAAAAGTAAGAAAGATTATTTTTCTAGTAGTAGCAATAATCATGCTAAATGCAATGTTGTTGCTTCTAGTAGTTCTCTTGATTCCACTAATGATTATCTTAGCCAAGTTACACTTGAGCAAGAAAATAACTTATTGAAGGTTATTATAGAGAAAGGTGTTTACAAGATCCTTGCCGGAAGTAAGCAATTTGAGGAAATTGTACGCAAACAAGGAAGGCACCGGAAGAACCAAGGTGTTGGTTTTGAACGAAAGTTCAATGCCAATGGAGTTGAATGGGAAGAAGATCAATACCCCAAGACAAAGTTTGTTCCTCAACAAGAGAAGTATGATCCTACTTCTTTCCTAGGGACACAAGCTCAAGATGATCTTCCACCATAAGACCACAAGCAAAAAGGCAAGGATAAGCTTCAAGAGGAGATTGATGCATTTGAAGAAGCTCCCAAGGCCTTGGTCAAGTGGGTTCCCAAGACTACATCAAGTTCTACTTCATCAAGTGCGACTACAACCCCAAGGATTCTCATCAAGATGATGTGGATCCCGAAGAACAAGAACTAGAGAGTTCTAGAGGGTGACTCCGCCAACACACTTCACTCATATCATTTTGGCAAGAACAAGTGCAAACAACTTTCATATCTTGCACTAGTTTAAGGAGTCACAAACCCTCTTGTTGGTAAGACAAGGGACAAGGTAACCTAATGCTTTCATGGACACCATCTTGTGTGTACATCATTCTATGTCTATGGATATCCTTGCTTGTTCCTTGTGGGACTAACCCGTGTAGGTATTGAAAGTGCAACTCACTCCAATGGATTGCTCCGAATGATGTACATCAACATTGAGCGTCCACATCTTCAACACCTACATGAAGTCGTCATCGACAAAACCCAAGGTTAGTTCATCCCTCTTAGGGGGGATATCACATCTAGGGGGAGCTTTACTCTAAGAATTGAGCTAAAGCAACTCTAATGGTGTGAACACAACAATGCTTTATGTAAAAGTGGTAACCCCACTTGTGCTTAAGTGATGAGTATGACCTATTGTCAAATGTTCTCATTTGACTCCTAAGTCAATATACTCATATATAGATGACCTAGTCATCGCAAATTGCTTGATAGATGCTAGAGTGTTTGTGCATGCTTTGCCACATATTTCATTTGCCATTTTATTGTGTGAGCATGTTGGTTGCATATTGTACTCATTCGAGGACATCCACTTGTTGCTTTGATTGTTTGGCTCTTTCTCTTTTGCCAAGTGGATGGACAAGAAATGCCTAAGAACCTCCTCTAGCTATCTATGCTTTTCTCGTCTCAAACTCTATTCATGCTACATCACAAAGTTTGATCAAGTCAGATTCGAACCACTTTGTGTGAGGAGCACTCGAAGTCCCCATTGTGCATTTTGGTATGACCGAGTCACCCATTTCGGTCACGCCGAGATCACTAAGTTGATCTAGGTTTTCATCTTGGTGCAACCGATTTGAACATTTCGGTCACACTGAGTTGCAGTAACCTCTTGCGATTCTGCATCTCGGTGTCACCGAGTTGTTCCACTCGGTCACACGACAGGGTCGGGATATATATAACCTCTTGCGATTCTGCATCTCGCTGTCACCGAGTTGTTCCACTCGGTCACACGACAGGGTCGGGATATATATATATATCCATGGGTGAGATTTTGGAAATTTCTTCAAAAGCCCTCAACCCGCGCATATCCTGCTCTGCCTCCTCGGGTCTCCGAATCGTGTCCTCGCCGCCAGCGGCCTCCTGCCGCTGGTTTCAGTTGCTATCAATGAGAATCTGCTTTGCCGTTGCCGCCGTAGTGAACTCCCGCCGAACTAGGGTATGAGTTCGACCCCTTGTACTCTCTTTTTACCTCCGATTCTAAGCACAAGGACAATGCCATGATCTTTGCCACGTAAGAAATCAATCTATCTAGAGAAAACTTCCTTTAGGTTAAATTTGATTCAAAAATTTAGGGTTAGGTCTTCTCCAAACTCATCTCGGACCGAACGAATTATAGAAATCGGTCTCACCGATTTGGCTTAGGCCATTGCACATGCGCTTTTCGATCTGACCGAAAACGGCAAATCGGTGTGACCGAGTTCAATTCTCTGTGAAACCCTAGCAATCTCGGTGCCACCGAACGGTGACTCGGTCTGACCGAGTTCACTAGTTTAGGTTTCAAATGTTGCTTCGGTATCACCGAGTTTATCAATTCGGTAGCTCCGAAATCATTTCAATAGAGAACTAAAACTAAGTTTTTGACTCATTTGTTTTGCAAAAATCTCTGCACTTTGTGATGCTCATCTACTCTACCTCATCTATATCTATTCACGGGGTTTGCTGTTAGTTTGCCTGCCAAGATGTCTGACCAGGGTGATAGCCAGAATAAATCTAAAGAGCAAGTGCAAATGAGTGAGGGCCCTAGTCCCTCAAGCAGCTATGATGAGGGCAGCAGGAGCACACCAAGTAACTTGCACAAGGCAGCCACTGATACATCTCCAACGTATCTATAATTTATGAAGCATTCATGCTATTTTATTATCTGTTTTGAATGATTATGGGCTTTATTATACAATTTTATATTACTTTTGGGACTAACCTATTAACCGGAGGCCCAGCCCATATTGTTGTTTTATTGCCTGTTTCAGTATTTCGAAGAAAAGGAATATCAAACGGAGTCCAAACGGAACGAAACCTTCGGCAACGTGATTTTTTGGAAGAATATCACCCAAGAGACTTGGAGTTCATGTCAGAAGAGCCTCGAGGAGGCCAGGAGATAGGAGCCCCCCACCCTACTGGGAGCGCCCCCTATCTCGTGGGCCCCTCGAGCACCCCCGACCGACTTCTTTCGCCTATTTAAGCCTACGTACCCTAAAACCATCGAATATCAAGATAGATCGGGAGTTCCACCGCCGCAAGCCTCTGTAGCTACCAAAAACCTCTCGGGAGCTCATTCCGGTACCCTGCCGGAGGGGGAACCCATCACCGGTGGCCATCTTCATCATCCCGGCGCTATCCATGACGAGGAGGGAGTAGTTCACCCTCGAGGCTGAGGGTATGTACCAGTAGCTATGTGTTTGATCTCTCTCTCGTGTTCTCTCTCGTGTTCTCTCTATGGCACGATCTTGATGTATCGCGAGCTTTGATATTATAGTTGGATCCTATGAGGTTTCTCCCCCTCTACTCTCTTGTGATGAATTGAGTTTCCCTCTTGAAGTTATCTTATCGGATTGAGTCTATGATTTGAGAACACTTGATGTATGTCTTGCCGTGTTTATCTGTGGTGACAATGGGATATCACGTGCCACTTGATGTATGTTTTGGTGACCAACTTGCGGGTTCCGCCCATGAACCTATGCATAGGGTTGGCACATGTTTTCTTGATTCTCCGGTAGAAACTTTGGGGCACTCTTTGAAGTACTTTGTGTTGGTTGGATGAATCTGAGATTGTGTGATGCATATCGTATAATCATGCCCACGGATACTTGAGGTGACAATGGAGTATCTAGGTGACATTAGGGTTTTGGTTGATTTGTGTCTTAAGGTGTTATTCTAGTATGAACTCTATGATGGATTGAGCGGAAAGAATAGTTCATGTTATTTTACTACGAACTCTTGAATAGATAGAACAGAAAGGATAACTTTGAGGTGGTTTCGTACCCTACCATAATCTCTTCGTTTGTTCTCCGCTATTAGTGGCTTTGGAGTGACTCTTTGTTGCATGTTGAGGGATTGTTATATGATCTAGCTATGTTATTATTGTTGAGAGAACTTGCACTAGTGAAAGTATGAACCTTAGGCCTTGTTTCCTCTCATTGCAATACCGTTTACGCTCACTTTTATCATTTGTTACCTTGCTGTTTTTATTATTTCAGATTACAAAAACCTATATCTACTATCTATTTTGCACTTGTATCACCATCTCTTCGCCGAACTAGTGCACCTATACAATTTACCATTGTATTGGGTGTGTTGGGGACACAAGAGACTCTTTGTTATTTGGTTGCAGGGTTGTTTGAGAGAGACCATCTTCATCCTACGCCTCCCATGGATTGATAAACCTTAGGTCATCCACTTGAGGGAAATTTTCTACTGTCCTACAAACATGTGCACTTGCAGGCCCAACAACGTCTACAAGAAGAAGGTTGTGTAGTAGACATCAGCCACTAGAACAAGGAAGAAGAGAACCTCAGACTCTGAGGATGAGGACTATGTGGCTGTTGAGGATGAGGCCACCTCAAAGAAGAAAGTGCTGAAGAAAGAGTATGTCACTGCTGGTGCAACAAAACCTGGTATGCATAAGAAGGCACCGGCAAAGAGAGTCCCAATGTCAAAGCCAAGGAAAGTTCCAATAGGAGAAACCATGAAATTCACAATAGAATCAGATGATGGTGAGGCAGTTGGAGATGGCAAGAAGAAGAAGAGTACAAGAACCACATTTGCAAAAGTTCTTGGAAAGTCAAATATGGTAAGAGATTCAGAAGAAGATGAAGAGGAAGAGGATGCTGCACTAGCACCCAAGTCACAAAAGTTTATGGGAGATGCAATCAAGTTAGGGGCTGCTACTTCTAAGACCAAACCTGCTCCCAAAGCTGCTGCTCAAGCCACCAAGTCTGCACCCAAGAGAAGCACCAGAAAGATTCCTACTGAGGAGAAGAACAAGACTCCAGTGACTGAGATGGATGAAGAAGAAGATGTTGAAGCACAAGTGCTCAGAAAGCTTAAACCAAAGATTCCAGACCACAATGACACTCATCCAGTGGCAGAGGACATGACCATCAGAAATGATGCAGGATTGAGATTTTGGAGATCCATATGCTGTGAGAAGGAGAACTGTTGTGGACTATAGGTTCCACACCAAAGAACAACAAGATTTCTATGAGACCATTCTGCTTGACAAGAAGCCAATTGTCTTTGATATGAGATGGGTTGATTGGGAATATATTAAAGAGAATGAAGATCACTTTCCAGGTGTACATGACAGCTTCAAAGCTTGTGGAGTTGACAAGTTCGTTGGACAGAAGCTCACCAAATGGAATGATGAGCTAATCATGCAATTCTACTCCACTGCTCATTTCTATCCAGATGAAAGGATAGTGTGGATGTCTGAAGGTACAAGGTACCAGTCAACTATTGAAGAATGGGAAAAGTTGTTCAATGCCCCAAAAGACCATGAGGATGATTTGGATGTGTATGCCAAGAAGAATAAAGACCACAACTCCATGGCAAATATGTATAAGGAAATTCCTGATGAAGCCCTGGAAACTCATAAGTTGGGCTCAGTGAAATATTTGTTGTCTAGTTTGCCTACTATCAACACCATCTTAAGGCATACTCTGTTGCCCAAATCTGGAGATCATAGGATGATAAGAGGACATTCAATCAACTTGCTGCACATTTCTGATGTGCCTCGGAAATTTAAGGTCATGAGTCTGATTGTAGAGACAATCAAGAGGACAGCTGCTGACCAGAAAAGATCTTGTGGGTATGCTCCACACATTCAGGTGCTCATCAACTCAAAGATGGACACAGACACTTACTTGTTGGACAAGGAACATTTACCTCTCTACCCAGGATTTGAAGACAACACAGTTGCAATGGATGAGAATGAACCTTCATCAGTGCAAGCACAAGAGAAGAGAGCTAAGGCAAAGACAGAAAAAGCTGCAAAGATGCCAAGTGCTGAAGAGGCATCTCAAGTGTTCTTGAAGAGCAAGCAAGATCAACTTGGATATCTAATCCAATCAACTTTGAGGATTGAGAATGGCTTGGACACCCTGACTCAGAATCAGGAGAGCTTGGAGATGATCATTGAACAAAAATTCTATGATCTTGATCTGAAAGTGACTGAGATGCAGACAGCAGTTGAGCAGCTCCAGGAGGAAGCAGAGGAGAAGAAAGGGAAGGCAACTACAGATGATTTTCAGCAAGTGCCAAGAGGTCAGAGGTCAGCTGCAGTGCCAATACTAGATACTAGAGCTACCACATCAGCACCAGCAGCTACAGCTTCAGTGCCACCTCCAGCAGCCACTCCACCAGCTCCAGCTACATCGACTGATGCCTTCATCCTTGGAGTTCTCTCTACACCACCTCCCGAATACCAAGCCTGAGAGACGCATAACATTATGCATATTTGAACTTTTTGATAACTTGTTGCCAAGGGGGAGAAATATGTATAGATCATAGGCTTCGAGAGAGAGTGTGTTGCTTTTTATCTCTCTTGCTATTTGTTTGGTTGAACTTTATTGTGTGCTTGTTTGATACCTCATGTCCTTGTGTGAGATATTTGTATGATCACGTGTTTGTTCATATGCTACTTCAATGTTTGCTTGGATGATTCACTTTGCTTGGTGATGACCCACAAGTATAGGGGATCACAACAGCTTTCGAGGGTAGAGTATTCAACCCAAATTTATTGATTCGACACAAGGGGAGCCAAAGAATATTCTCAAGTATTAGCAGTTGAGTTGTCAATTCAACCACACCTGGATAACTTAGTATCTACAGCAAAGTATTTAGTAGCAAAGTAGTATGATAGTAATGGTAACAACGGCAAAGGTAAAGATAGCAGTATTGTAGTGATTGTAACAGTAGCAACGGAAAAGTAAATAAGCGAAGCACAATATGTGAAAAGCTCGTAGGCATTGGATCAGTGATGGATAATTATGTCAGATGCGATTCCTCATGTAATAGTTATAACATAGTGTGACACAGAACTAGCTCCAATTCATCAATGTAATGTAGGCATGTATTCCGAATATAGTCATATGTGCTTATGGAAAAGAACTTGCATGCCATCTTTTGTCCTACCCTCCCGTGGCAGCGGGGTCCTAGTGGAAACTAAGCGATATTAAGGCCTACTTTTAATAGAGTACCGGACCAAAGCATTAACACATAGTGAATACATGAACTCCTCAAACTACGGTCATCACCGAGAAGTATCCCGATTATTGTCACTTCGGGGTTGTCGGATCATAACACATAATAGGTGACTATAGACTTGCAAGATAGGATCAAGAAATCACATATATTCATGAAAACATAATAGGTTCAGATCTTAAATCATGGCACTCGGGCCCTAGTGATAAGCATTAAGCATAGCAAAGTGATAGCAACATCAATCTCAGAACATAGTGGATACTAGGGATCAAACCCTAACAAAACTAACTCGATTACATGGTAAATCTCATCCAATCCATCACCGTCCAGCTAGCCTACGATGGAATTACTCATGCATGGCGGTGAGCATCATGAAATTGGTGATGGAGGATGGTTGATGATGATGACGGCGACGAACCCCCCTCTCCGGAGCCCTGAACGGACTCCAGATCAGCCCTCCCGAGAGAGATTAGGGCTTGGTGGCGGCTCCGTGTCGTAAAACGCGATGAAACTTCCTCTCTGATTTTTTTCTCCGCGAAACAGAATATATGGAGTTGGAGTTGAGGTCGGTGGAGCATCAGAGGGCTCACGAGACAGGGGGCGCGCCCAGGGGGAGGGGGCGCGCCCCCACCCTCATGGACAGGGTGTGGGCCCCCTGGCCTTGATTCTTTGCCAGTATTTTTTATATTTTCCAAAAGTTATCTCCGTGGATTTTCAGGTCATTCTGAGAACTTTTGTTTTCTGCACAATAAACAACATCATGGCAGTTCTGCTGAAAACAACGTTATTCCAGGTTAGTTTCATTCAAATCATGCAAGTTAGAGTCCAAAACAAGGGCAAAAGTGTTTGGAAAAGTAGATACGTTGGAGACGTATCAACTCCCCCAAGCTTAAACCTTTGCTTGTTCTGAAGCAATTCAGTTGATAAACTAAAAGTGATAAAGAAAAACTTTTACAAACTCTGTTTGCTCTTGTTGTTGTAAATATTTAAAGCCAGCATTCAAGTTTTCAGCAAAGATTATTAACTAACCATATTCACAATAACACTTAAGTCTCATGTTTACTCATATCAATGACATAATTAACTAGCGAGCAATAATAATAAAACTTGGATGACCACACTTTCTCAAAACAATCATAATATGGTGTAACAAGATGGTATCTCGCTTGCCCTCTCTGAGACCGCAAAACATAAATGCAGAGCACCTTTAAAGATCAAGGACTGACTAAACATTGTAATTCATGGTAAAAGAGATCCAGTCAAGTCATACCCAATATAAACTAACAGTAATGCATGCAAATGACAACATGCTCTCCAGCGGGTGCTTTTTAATAAGAGGGTGATGACTCAACATAAAAGAAAATAGATAGGCCCTTTGCAGAGGGAAGCAGGGATTTGTACAGGTGCCAGAGCTCGATTTTAAAGTAGAGATGAATAACATTTTGAGCGGTATTGTCGGTGTCAAAACCGGCGGATCTCGGGTAGGGGGTCTCGAACTGTGTGTCTAGGCGGATGGTAACAGGAGACAAGGGACACAATGTTTTACCCAGGTTCGGGCCCTCTTGATGGAGGTAAAACCCTATGTCCTGCTTGATTAATATTGATGATGTGTGTTACAAGAGTAGATCTACCACGAGATCAAGGAGGCTAAACCCTAGAAGCTAGCCTATGGTATGATTGTTGTTTTTCCTACGGACTAAAGCCATCCAGTTTATATAGACACCGGAGAGGGCTAGGGTTACACAGAGTCGGTTACAATGGTAGGAGATCTACATATCCGTATCGCCAAGCTTGCCTTCCACGCCAAGGAAAGTCCCATCCGGACACGGGACGAAGTCTTCAATCTTGTATCTTCATAGTCTTGGAGTCCGGCCGATGATGATAGTTCGGCTATCCAGACACCCCCTAGTCTAGGACTCCCTCAGTAGCCCCTGAACCAGGCTTCAATGACGACGAGTCCAGCACGCATATTGTCTTCGGCATTGCAAGGCGGGTTCTTCCTCCGAATAATTTATAGAAGATTGTGAACACCAGGATAGTGTCCGGCTCTGCAAAAATAAATTCCACGTATCACCGTAGAGAGCATAATATTACACAAGTTCAATCTGCTAACCTATTTTGTGGCGTGATGTCACACCACTACCAAGCCTTTACTAGAATCATTTTTATTGTACCACCTCAGCGCATTTAGCGAAGTGGTTTCCTTGGCATGTCTTGTCGAAGCAGAGATCGTGTTCCCCTTATTCCGGGATTCTCATAAATACGGACGTGGGTAACCCAACCGCGCCCGTTGCCGCGCCCCCTCCATCAAAAGCGGGTTCCAAACGGTCACGGGGACGACTCTTGGTATTCTTCCTCTTTATAATGAGACCAAGGCCCGTTCTTTTTCTTCAATCCTCAATCGAATCCGCCCCTCGCCCCGAGTTCCAACACCCAGGGCTCCAGATTCGGGTACCTTCGACCTTTGACAATGTCCTGCTCCGACCTACGAGGCCGGTGGATGCCCTCTTCCGTCACGGAAGAAGACGTGCTAAAGCTGAGAGACGCCAGGTATTTGACCTACGAGATTTCGCATAGGTTGCCTGCCCGAGGGAAAATTATTCCTACTCCCGAGCCCGGTGAGAGCGTCGTGTTCGTGTCTCACCTCCGTCGGGGTTTAGGCTTCCTGATGGATCCCTTCGTGAGGGGGCTCATGTTTTACTATGGGCTGGAATTCCATGACTTGGCTCCGGAGTCCATCCTCCACATCTCATCATTCATTGTCGTCTGCGAAGCCTTCCTCCGCACTACCCCTCACTTCGGCTTGTGGCTCAAAACCTTCAACGTGGAGCCGAAGATGATTGAGGGGCGTCAGGCAGAGTGCGGCGGGGCGGTTATAAGCAAGAGGGCCGATGCTCCATGGCCCGAGGGCTCTTTTCAGGAGGAGCTCGGCTCGTGGCAACAGGAGTGGTTCTATATCACCGCTCCAAGGGGCAGTAGGCAGAAGCCGCCGCCCGTCTTCCGCTCGGGCCCTCCACTATGGCTGACGTCATGGGTCAATAAGGGGCGTGACTGGGGGCCGTCCAAAGACGTACCCCTGTTGCAGGACCGGATTCGAGGCCTCCAAGAAAGGGAGATCAATCTGGTCATAGTGGTACAGGTTATGCTGATCCGGCGCCTACTGCCCTGCAAACGTCGCCCCCTCCGCTTGTGGGAATTTAATCCGGAGGGGCCACGAGCTCTTCAGCACTTCATGGGTTTGACACCCGTGGAGATGTACAAGCTGTTCTTCGGATCGCAAGAGATGCGTCTGGACTTGACCAAGGATGCTGGCCTAAGCTGCAATCGCCCGGATACTCAAGTAAGTAGCCCTGTGCCCGGACACATCGTCCATTTATTTATCGTGGTTTTGCCTTTTAACCAGCTATCCCTTGGACAGGAGTGGATAGCACAAGCAAAACTGATACGGTGTTCGGCCCCCTCCCTGAGACCATGCAGGATCCCGTGTTAATCAAAATGTTGGAGGTTGCATCTTCGGAGGAGGGCGAAGGGGGACACAGGGGAACTACCACCTCTGCCAAGGAGGCTTTCAGTAAGGGAGGAATCGAGAGTCCCTCCTTCCAGGGGGAGAAGAGGACCGCTTCCGAAGACCCGAAGGCCAAGGCCTCAAAGCGGGGTAAGAAATCTGTACCGGAAGGTCCTGTGCCGGGAAGAGCCCCGGCCGTACTGTCTCCTCGGAGGAATCAGCCCTCCAGCTAGCCGTAAGTAAAAAGGGGGGATTTTGTAATAGTGGACACCCCTGCTTAATTTCTAAGGGTAACCGAAGTTTTCACCTTGTAGTTCGGATCTCAGCCCATCTCAGCACAGCTCATCTTCGGGAGACCTTTGTCCGGAGATGATGGAGAGCGAAACGCCTCCATCTGCCGCCCCATCGTGCGGGGCGGACGACCCTGAGGTGTCGTCATGGAGGGTCTCCCCGAGTCCGGTGGGGCCGGAGAGTTTGGCACCCATTGGAGTACGGCCGGTGGAGCTGCATGATTTGCTCAAGAGGGCGTCTATCTCAGAAGATCACCGCACATTAATGAGTATGGTGATTGAGAGGATCTTGTCCGCCAAAAGCGGGTTGTGTGAGGCCGTCGGAAGTTTGCTGACGGGGTTTGAGGTACGCAAAAAGTGACCTACCTTTTGACAGTTTTGCACATGAAGTGCGCCCTGTATAGATAGTAGCCCCTGAGACTTGGTATGCTGTCGAAATCGACAGCGTGCCGAGGATCATAATCTCAGTTATAGATTGTCGCCTTTCCTATGCAGGTGGCGGAACGTTCGGTGGCCAGCCGGACTGATGGAGTTGCCGAGCTGAAGAGGCAACTCGACGTTGCGGATGCGGACATCTCACTGGTCAATAAACGACTTGATGAGTCACAAGGTATGTGGTTGCTCCGCGGTCGCCTAGTAAGGGAGCTGACGCCCATTCCTTACAATTTATATGCTTGATGCAGATGGTGCTGCTGCTGTGGAAGACCTTTGAGCAGAGCTTGCTCGGGCCAAAGAGCAAGCCAGAAAAAGCGAGGCGGCTGCCTCGAAGGCAGCGGAAGAGCTAGAAGCCGAGAAGGCTGCTCACTGCCGAAGTAGGGAGGAGATGGCCGGAATGGCCGCGAAGTTAAAAGATGCTACCGACCGCCAGGAGGTTCTTGAAAGAGAATGCTGAGCGGAGCAAGAGGACCTGAAGAAGGCCGACGCCGAAGCCAAGGATGCCCGTAGTGCGATGCGGGCTATGAAGGAGGAACTGCGTCAGGTCGGAGACATTGTGGCTGGAAAGCCCTTTATGCTGCGTAGGAAGTTCACGGATCCGAAGTATGCTCAGCTGGGCCGATTGTGCAGTGCGGAGGATCCTTATCTGGATTTGGCGGCGAGTGCGGCGGACGCAGTCATGCACTTTCGAAGCCAGAAGGATCACGAAATGGAAGAGCTTTTCTGGTCTCAATTCCATAGTCCGGAGCGTCCACTTCCGTTGAGTGATCGGCTGGTTGAGTGGGCTGAGCTGAATAGATTGTCCGGACTTGCCATGACGGATGTGGTCGCTCATCTGTGGCCGGAAAGGCCCAAGCCGAAGAGTTATTTTGGCTTGTTGCAGCAATTCCTTGGGGCGGTGCCGCATATCGGGGCGATGAAGCGGTCGGCATGCATAGAAGGTGCACGGATGGCTCTCGCCCGTGTTAAGACACACCGGGCGGAGATGGATGCCACCGCTGTTGCATCCCGGGGTTCGAACAAAAGCCGATTCCCCACCGAGCACTATTTGGAGGAAGTCCTGCAGGGCGCTCGTTTAATAGAGTCGCAGTGCTCGAAAGATGTTATGTTTAAATGACATGTATGATTTCTGAGATCATGTTTATAATGCAATAGCTTTTTATACTTGTGCGTTCAAGTATTGAACTATCTCCTGTGCGGCCGTATATGTATGTATAATCTGAAAGATGGCAGTCTTTGGCTTCAGCCCCCACGCACATGGTGCGGGGGTGTTTGCAAAAAGAAAAGCGCCTTTTCACACTTAATCCAACGTCTTGGTCCTTTTAAGGAGGTGATAGCGTAGCAAACTAGGCAACCGGACTATAATGCTTTATCACTTTCACTTAGCCATAGGAGCTCGAATGTGGGGCTACTATATAGCCCCTAGCGGCACCGCTCTTCTCCGAACTCGGGGCGCGTATGTGCCTGACCGGGAAGCGGTCCTTCGTCAAAGCGGAGGAATTCTAAACATCCCAATGGTCGATCGAGTGGTTGACCAGTCTCTCGCTATATCATGACAGTCAGTTTTCGGCTTTCTCTACTGAGGTGCTCGCCCGGCCGAACCGGGGCACAATCGCAGTAGTTCTCCTGGTGCCGCGTTAGCCGATGGAGCGGAACGTAAGGCAGCAAAACACAGGAGCCGGGAAAACCCAACATTTGACCAAAGACATGATTCGGAGCTGATGCATATAAGGCCTAACTCGAGACGCCGAACACTCCCTGAGGTGTTCGGTCTTTATGATACCGGGCAGAACAATGCCCTAAGCCCCTAGTGTCCAGGTACAGGCGGGAACTTCTGACGCGGCCGATGCCAAAACGCCAGCCTCCTCCTCGGCTATGGTAGGAAACCGGGGGATGCGTACCAACAAGAGACAGTAAGAAAGGTTTACGCAGGGTCTTAATCTGAAAAGAATCCTTGCAACGGGTCCCTGCTGCACGTCCGCGCCTGTGCCTCCATTGTGCTATATCCTGGACGGGTGTAGCACGTGCTTCATCTGTAAAAGAGAAGGACTTAGTTTCCAAGAAATATCGTGCAAAAGTTGTATTAAAATAAAGTATAATTTGGAAGATGAAGAAAGTTGAGCTTTATTGGCTCTTATCATTTATACACGCGGCCCCTTATAAAGGGGGTATGCGGCTGGGAAGCCCCTTGTTTATTTACGCCGGACTCGCCTAACCATGTCCGAGGTCTGAATGACCTGTTTTTAGGGGCCTTGACCTGCAAGGTCGGATTAGTGTGTGGCTGTCAAGGCAGCCTCACGTTCTCCGTGGTCGAGGAACACTCGGAGTTACTCTTTAATGAGATTATGCCACGTGGACCGGGCATTTTAAGCATAAGGGACGCGTAATGTGGTATTGCATTAAAGCGGGCGAAAGCTTCGCGTCCCAGTAGTGCTTAAGGGCTACTGTTAAATGGGGCGACATGGAGAGTGAGCTTTTCGCGACGGAGGTTGTCGGATGAACCGAACACAACCTCTAGTGGTACAGAGCCTGTATAATCGGCTTGAAGGCCTGGCGTCACTCCTTTGAAGGAGGTGCTACTATGGGGAATTTTGGTAGGGTCTATCCCCATTCTGCGGACGGTGTCCTGGTATGGCAGGTGCCGCGCTGTGTTTTCGTGTTATCACATGAAGTGAGTTCACTGTTTTGACTTCTAGTGGGAAAGTCTTCTGTTTTCCGGAGTGCTGCTTTTGGGGTTCGTCACTTCCACTCGGTGTGTCGAGCCCCTTGCGTTCGGCGTTAAGTCGGCCGGACTGCTTGAAGACCCAACAATCTTTATGGGTATGGTTTACAGGCTTCCCGGAGGTACTATGTATTTGACATAGCCTATCCAGAATCTTGTTTAGGTTGGATAGCTCGTCACTGTTGTCCTTGAGGGGCAGTGTTTTGTTATTCGGCCGAGAGCTTTTGAAGCCGGCGTTGACCGCCGTACTAGTTGGGCCATTTCCCTTATTCCGGCGCTGATCTTTTCTGCGTCGTGATTTCCCATTTCCATCCCTGACTTCGGATGTACTCGGGTCGCTGGTGCTGCATCTAGCCAGCCAGCTGTCTTCCCCCGCGCAAAAGCGGGTCATGAGGCTTGTTAGTGCGGCCATTGTTCTTGGTTTTTCCTGGCCGAGGTGTCTGGCGAGCCATTCATCTCGGACGTTGTGTTTAAAGGCTGCTAAGGCTTCAGCGTCCAGACAGTCGACTATTTGTTTCTTTTTAGTGAGGAACCTGTTCCAGAATTTGCGTGCTGACTCTCCGGGCTGTTGAGTTATGTGACTTAAATCGTATGCATCCGGACGGCGGACATAAGTCCCCTGAAAATTCGCTCGAAACGCATCCTCAAGCTCTTCCCAACTTCCAATGGTATTTTCTGGGAGGCTTTTGAGCCAATGCTGAGCTGGCCCTTTGAGCTTGAGGGGTAGGTATTTTATGGCATGGAGATCGTCTCCTCTGGCCATATGTATGTGTAGGATATAATCCTCAATCCAGACTTCGGGGTCTGTTGTTCCGTCATATGCCTCTATGTTTACGGGTTTGAATCCCGTTGGAAATCCATGATCCAGTACCTCGTCGGTGAAACATAGTGGGTGTGTGACGCCCCTGTATTTGGGTGTGCCGTTGTCTTCAAATGCTCGGCGGGTTATGTTGCTTCCTGGAGTCTTCTTTTTTGGCCGATAGATGGACCTGGCCGGGTCATCCTTTTTCCGAGGATCGTGTGCCGGCTTGTGTGCGGTGCCCCTTGCTGCTCTTGGCCTGTCATCTGGTCGTCTATCCGGCCAGGCGGCTTCTTTCTTTTTTGACTGCGGGGGCTCTAAGGCCTCCTCGTCAAATTCGGGCAACAACTTGCGCTTCGGGTAGCTCTTTGTCTGGTGACTAGCGCCATATTTATCTCCGGTGTTGAGTACTTTGCTCCATCTCATTCTGAGTGCGTCCTCCGCTGTTTTGAGCTTCCGCTTTTTCTTCTTCAAACTTCTTGCAGTGGCGACGAGCCTTTTATGAAGGTTCGTATGCTCTGGTGATGTGAGATCATCTTCGCCGGGGATGGGTTGCTTGTCTAGTTCATCATGTTCGGATGGTTGCTTGGTGGCATGTTCGTCGTCCACTGCTTCGCCCTGCTCTAGGGCCGGGTCCGTATGGGTGCCGTTTTTATCGAGGCGGGACTTGGGGCGGCGCTTGCGTCGCCGTTTTGGTTGTTTGTTGGGGGAGTTGCCCTTCGCCCTGTCCCGTTGTTCCTCATTATCGCTTCCTTTTGGTGTATCCACCATGTATACGTCGTGAGTTGGAGTGGCTTTCCAGTGCCCAGTAGGCGCTAGTTCTTGGTCGTCTCCGGCATCGTCGTCCATACCGTCGATGTCTTCGGAGTCGTAGTCTAGCATGTCGGTTAGATCGTCGATAGTGGCTACTAAGTGGGTGGTGGGTCGGCTTTGAATTTCTTCGTCGTTCGCATCCCAACCTTCCTGACCGCAGTCCGGCCAGGGCTCTCCTAATAGCGAGTGATACTTTAGCGAACTCAGGATGTCGCCGAAAGGTGAGTGTTGAAAGATGTCCGCTGCAGTGAATTCCATGACCGGTGACCAATCGGATTCGATTGGAGGGGGCGCGGGAGGTTCGGAGTCCGGCAAGGAGTCCGGCACCTTGGAGTCACGAGCTTTGTGAGGGACAAGGTCAGTGTTCGGCTCTATCGCCGTAGAGGTTGCAGCCCCCGAGGCGGTGTCTAGCCATCTGTCCTCGATCTGCGCAGCCGGCCCCGAATTGAAGATCGGAGCGGGCTCGAGTGCGGCCTCTAGGGTACTGTCCGGCTGCAGAGCTAAATCATGCCCGTCGTGACAGTGCGGCGCGCTTGGCTGTGGCTCGAATCCATCGAAGATCAAGTCCCCGCGGATGTCAGCCGTGAAGTTCAAACTTCCAAATCTGACCTGACAGCCAGGGGCGTAGCTTTCGATCTGCTCCAGATGGCCAAGCGAGTTGGCCCGCAGTGCAAAGCCGCCGAATACGAAGATCTGTCCGGGGAGGAAGGTCTCACCCTAGACTGCATCGTTGTTGATGATCGAAGAAGCCATCGAGCCTATCGGTGACGACACAGAGGAACTCTCAATGAAAGCACCAATGTCGGTGTCAAAACCGGCGAATCTCGGGTAGGGGGTCCCGAACTGTGCGTCTAGGCGGATGGTAACAGGAGACAAGGGACACGATGTTTTACCCAGGTTCGGGCCCTCTTGATGGAGGTAAAACCCTACGTCCTGCTTGATTAATATTGATGATGTGTGTTGCAAGAGTAGATCTACCACGAGATCAAGGAGGCTAAACCCTAGAAGCTAGCCTATGGTATGATTGTTGTTTTTCCTACGGACTAAAGCCATCCGGTTTATATAGACACCGGAGAGGGCTAGGGTTACACAGAGTCGGTTACAATGGTAGGAGATCTACATATCCGTATCGCCAAGCTTGCCTTCCACACCAAGGAAAGTCCCATCCAGACATGGGACGAAGTCTTCAATCTTGTATCTTCATAGTCTTGGAGTCCGGCCGATGATGATAGTTCGGCTATCCGGACACCCCCGGACTCCCTCAGGTATATTTTCACTGTCAACGCAACAACTATGAGATCTCGATATCTTCCATGCTACACCATTATAGGCAGTTCCCAAATAGAATGGCAAAGTTTATACTCCCCCACCACCAACAAGCATCAATCCATGGCTTGCTCGAAACAATGAGTGCCTCCAACTAGCAACAGCCCTGGGGGAGTTTTGTTTTGATTTGTTTTGATCTTTTTGATCATGGGTTTGGGCATCCCGGTTACCAGCCATTTTCTCGTGAATGAGGAGCGGAGTCCACTCCTCTTGAGAATAACCCACCTAGCATGGAAGATACAAACAACCCTAGTTGAAACATGAGCTGCTCGAGCATACAAAAAAGAATTTTATTTGAAGGTTTGGAGTTTGGCACATATAAATTTACTTTGAACGGCAGGTAGATACCGCATATAGGAAGGTATGGTGGACTCATATGGAATAACTTTGGGGTTTAAGGAATTTGGATGCACAAGCAGTATTCCCGCTTAGTACAGGTGAATGCTAGCAAAAGACTGGGAAGCAACCAACTGAAAGAGCGACAACAGTCATGAACATGCATTAAAATTAATTTACACCAGGTGCAAGCATGAGTAGGATATAATCCACCATGAACATAAATATCGTGAAGGCTATGTTGATTTTGTTTCAACTACATGCGTGAACATGTGCCAAGTCGAGTCACTCAATTCATTCAAAGGAGGATACCATCCCATCATACCACATCACAATCATTTTAATAGCATGTTGGCACGCAAGGTAAACAATTATAAGATCCTAGCTAATTAAGCATGGTATAAGCAACTATAATCTCTAAATGTCATTGCAAACATGTTTATTCATAATAAGCTGAATCAGGAATGATGAACTCATCATATTTACAAAAACAAGAGCGTTTGAGTTCATACCAGCTTCTCTCATCTCAATCAGTCCATCATATATCGTCATTATTGCCTTTCACTTGCACAACCAAATGGTGTGTATAATAATAATAGTGCACGTGCATTGGACTAAGCTGGAATCTGCAAGCATTCAATTCAAGGGAGAAGACAAAGTAATATGGGCTCTAAATTAAATAAAAAACCATGCATATGAGAGCCACTAAGCATTTCCAATATGGTCATCTACTCTTGACCCCCAAAGGAAAGAAAAGAAACTATTTACACGGGAAAGCTCAACAAGTAAAAGAAGAACGAGAAATATTTTTGGGTTTTAATTTTAATTACTACTACAAGCATGGAAATTAAACTAACTATTTTTTTGGTTTTTCATAAGGTTTATCAAACACACAAGAAGAAAGCTAGAAGAAGAAAATTAAACTAGCATGGATAATACAATGAAAGAGTATGAGCACCGACAACTAGAATAGTGTGTGAATCATGAATGTAAAGTCGGTGAGAAATACGCACTCCCCCAAGCTTAGGCTTTTGGCCTAAGTTGGTCTAGTGCCAAGGATAGCCTGGCTACTCTCCCCGGTGTACTGAGGAGCGTCATTGTACTGCCACTGACTGGCGATCTCCTCCGGATCCCACTGATAAGATGATGGACGATAAGGGTCCAGTGGTGGTTCCGGCTCAGGCTCTGGAGCTGACGTCTGGCCTCGATGCGCGTACACAACATTTGGCAAAACAAGGTATTGACCTGCAGTTAAATCAAACAAAGAAGGCGCATGCAGGGTAATAATCTCATTGTGTTTCTTATTAAATCTCAGGTTATACAGAAGCATCTTATCATCGTTGTCAACAATAAACTCATGCGCTACCATGCTCCAGTAATCTAAAAAGGTAAGAGGCAACAGTGTCTCCTCTTTCTCATCATGCCTAATAGGTATCTCAAAATGTTTAGCAAGGCATGCAACATAGATACCTCCAAAGATGGGGCCCTTTGTATGGTTTAGGCTTAACCGTTTAGCAATGACGACACCCGTATTAAAAGTGTTATCACCGAATAAGGCATGGAGCAAAATAATAATATCAGGAACACTAAGGTTTCCACTATTTCCACGACCAATTAAGCATCGACTAGCAAATATGGCAAAGTAGCGTAAAATAGGAAAATGTATGCTAGTGATTCTTGCATCAGAACCCTTCCTCGGTTCCCCTACGGCAATAGTATCAATAAAACCATCCACATCTTTACGATGTGGTTCAACTAAGCTGCCCTCAAAGGGTATTCTACAAACCGCGCAAAAATTTCGTAATGACATTTCCTTAGTCTCATCATATAAATGAAAAGAAACTGAAGGAGGTGAATTCTTAGGATAATAGTAAAAGTTTTGCATGAAAGTATTGGTAAGTAAGAGATACTGTTCAATCCGGTCGTTGAGGAAGTCGGTGAGACCTGCATTTTCAGCCAAAGAATAAAAGTCTTCATAAATCTCGGCTGCTCTCAAGAAATTATCACAAGGCCACTCACACGGCCGTACTTCCGCTACGCGAGGAAGGTTATACTTGGCCTTTTCTTTCTCCTTAGCTTGTTTATCCTTGGAGCTTTGACTAGAAGAGCCCCTCAATAATCTCCTCATCATTTTCTGAAAATTTATGAAATTTTTAGTAACTTCAAAATAAAAGTGAATCAAACTATACAAGATTGATAGCAACTACTCGCATAAGTGCCTAGAGCCTATATCATGCATTAGAATTACTTGGGACCTCATAAATTTGGCATGCAAGCTCAAGAATAGGGTCACCTAGGCAGCAAAAATTTGCAATGAATAAAGCAGTAGAACAAAAACTAACTAGACCAATGGAGGAGTCACATACCAAGCAACAATCTCCCAAAGCAGTTTTGTGAATGGAGCTTTGGGCAAGGAGATCGAAAATTGCAACAAAATGAGCTAGAACTCGTGCTTGAGCTGGATGGGGATTTTTTTGGGATGAAGACGGAGTGTGTGGGTGCAGGAATAAGTGGAGGGAGCCACCATGGGCCCACGAGACAGGGGGCGCGCCCAGGGAGAGGGGGCGCGCCCTGGACCCTCATGGCCATGTGCTTGCCTCCCCTGCTATGTTCTTAGTGCCTAAAATCCTCAAATATTCCATAAAAGTCATACTAAATTTGTAGGGCATTTGGAGCACTTCTATTTTCGGGATATTTTTATTGCATGGATAATTCAGAAAACAGACAGATAATACTATTTTTGCTTTATTTATTCTAAATAACAGAAAGTAAAAAGAGGGTACAGAAGGTTGTGCCTTCTAGTTTCATCCATCTCATGATCATCAAAATGAATCCACTAAAAAGGTTGATCGAGTCTTGTTAACAAACTCATTCCGAATAACACGGAACTGGAGAAATTTCGAATAACACTAGGTTACCTCAACGGGGATATGGACATCCCCAACAATAATAATATCATACCTTTTCTTGACAGTAGGAAGAGGAAATTCAAAACCTCCAATAATAATAGTTGGACTTTTTCCAATAGAATTGATGCTATGAACTTGAGGTTGTTTCCTTGGAAAGTGTACCGTATGCTCATTACCATTAACATGAAAAGTGACATTGCCTTTGTTGCAATCAATAACAGCCCTTGCAGTATTCAGAAAGGGTCTACCAAGGATAATTGACATACTATCGTCCTTGGGAATATCAAGAATAACAAAGCCCGTTAAGATAGTGACATTCGCAACCACAACAGGCACATCCTCACAAATACCGACAGGTATAGCAGTTGATTTACCAGCCATTTGCAAAGATATTTCAGTAGGTGTCAACTTATTCAATTCGAGTCTATGATATAAAGAGAGGGGCATAACACTAACACCGGCTCCAAGATCACATAAAGCAGTTTTAACATAATTTCTTTTAATGGAGCATGGTATAGTTGGTACTCCTGGATCTCCAAGTTTCTTTGGTATTCCACCTTTAAAAGTATAATTAGCAAGCATGGTGGAAATTTCAGCTTCCGGTATCTTTCTTTTATTTGTAATGATATCCTTCATATATTTAGCATAAGGATTTACTTTAAGCATATCAGTTAAGCGCATACGTAAGAAGATAGGTCTAATCATTTCAGCAAAGCGCTCAAAATCCTCATCATCCTTTGTCTTGGATGGTTTAGGAGGAAAAGGCATGGGTTTCTGAACCAATGGTTCTTTTTCTCTACCGTGCTTGCTAGCAACAAAATCTCTTTTATCATAATGTTGATTCTTTGATTGTGGGTTATCAAGATCAACAACAGGTTTAATCTCTACATCATTATTATTGCTAGGTTGAGCATGAACATGAACATTATCATTAACATTATCACTAGGTTCATGTTCATCACCTGATTGTGTTTCAACATCAGAAATAGAAATATCATTGGGATTCTCAGGTGTGTCTACAATAGGTTCACTATAAGCATGCAAAGTCCTATCATTTTTCTTTTTCTTCTTTTTAGAAGGATTAGGTACATCTACATTATTTCTCTGAGAATCTTGCTCAATTCTCTTAGGGTGGCCTTTAGGATACAAAGGTTCCTGAGTCATTCTACCAGTTCTAGTAGCCACTCTAACAGCAAAATCATGTTTATATTCAATTCATCGAGCAAATCACTTTGAGCTTTAAGTACTTGCTCTGCTTGAGTGGTAACCATAGAAGCATATTTGCTAATGAGTTTAAGTTCACCTTTAATTCTAGCCATATAATCACTCAAGTGTTCTATCATAAAAGCATTACTCTTTAATTCTCTACCAATATAAGCATTAAAACTTTCTTGCCTGGCCATAAAGTCATCGAATTCATCTAAGCACTGGCTATGAAATTTAGTAGAAGGAATTTCAACCTTATCATATCTATAGAGAGAATTTACCTTTACTACCTGTGTCGGGTTATCAAGACAATGTGTTTCTTCAACAGGCGGTATATTAATACCATGTATTTCTTCAATAGGAGGTAAATTCCTAACATCTTCAGCTTTAATACCTTTTTCTTTCATTGATTTCTTTGCCTCTTGCATATCTTCAGGACTGAGAAATAGAACACCTCTCTTCTTCGGAGTAGGTTTAGGAATAAGCTCAGGAGTTGGCTCAATTGCCTCAGGAATTGCCTCAGGAATTGGCTCAGGAAGAGTCCAATTATTTTCATTAGTCAACATATTATTCAATAACAATTCAGCTTGGTCGACCGTTCTTTCCCTGAAAACACAACCAGCACAACTATCCAAGTGGTCCTTGGAAGCATCGGTTAGTCCATTATAAAAGATATCAAGTATTTCATTTTTCTTAAGAGGATGATCAGGCAAAGAATTAAGTAATCGAATAAGCCTCCCCAAGCTTGTGGGAGACTCTTCTTCGATTTGCACAAAATTATATATTTCCCGCAAGGCAACTTGTTTCTTGTGAGCGGGGAAATATTTAGTAGAGAAGTTATAACTCATATCCTGGGGACTACGCACACAACCAGGCTCAAGAGAATTAAACCAAGTTTTAGCATCACCCTTTAATGCGAATGGAAATATCTTAAGGATATAATAATAGTGAGACTTCTCATCATTAGTAAACAGGGTGGCTATATCATTCAACTTGGTAAGATGTGGCACAACAGTTTCAAATTCATAGCCATAAAAAGGATCAGATTCAACCAAAGTAATTATCTCAAGATCAACAGAGAATTCATAATCCTTATCAGTAACACAGATAGGTGAAGTAGCAAAAGCAGGGTCATGTTTCATTCTAGCATCAAGGGATTGCTGCTTCCATTTAGCTAATAACTTCTTAAGATCATATCTATCATTGCAAGCAAAAATACCTCTAGCAGCTTCTTCATCCATAACATAACCCACAAGAACAACATGCAATTCATAATTGGAGGGAGAACCTTCATCATCACTATCATCAATAATTTCATTCTCTCTAACCCTAGCAAGTTGTTCATCAAGATATTCATCTAATGGCACAGTAGTATCAAGCATAGAAGTAGTTTCATCATAAGTATCATGCATAGCAGAAGTGGCATCATCAATAACATGCAACATATCAGAATTCATAGCAGTAGCAGGTTTAGGTGTCGCAAGCTTACTCATAACAGAAGGATAATCTAGTGCAGAGCTAGATGGCAGTTCCTTACCTCCCCTCGTAATTGAGGGAAAAATCTTAGTTCTTGCATCTTTCAAGTTCTTCATAGTGATCAGCAGATATAAATCCCAAGTGACTCAAAGAATAGAGCTATGCTCCCCGGCAACGGCGCCAGAAATTAGTCTTGATGACCCACAAGTATAGGGGATCGCAACAGCTTTCGAGGGTAGAGTATTCAACCCAAATTTATTGATTCGGCACAAGGGGAGCCAAAGAATATTCTCAAGTATTAGCAGTTGAGTTGTCAATTCAACCACACCTGGATAAATTAGTATCTGCAGCAAAGTATTTAGTAGCAAAGTAGTATGATAGTAATGGTAACAGTGGCAAAGGTAAAGATAGCAGTATTGTAGTGATTGTAACAGTAGCAACGGAAAAGTAAATAAGCGAAGCACAATATGTGAAAAGCTCGTAGGCATTGGATCAGTGATGGATAATTATGTCGGATGCGATTCCTCGTGTAATAGTTATAACATAGGGTGACACAGAACTAGCTCAAATTCATCAATGTAATGTAGGCATGTATTCCGAATACAGTCATACGTGCTTATGGAAAAGAACTTGCATGACATCTTTTGTCCTACCCTCTCGTGGCAGCGGGGTCCTAGTGGAAACTAAGGGATATTAAGGCCTACTTTTAATAGAGTACCAGGCCAAAGCATTAACACATAGTGAATACATGAACTCCTCAAACTACGGTCATCACCGAGAAGTATCCCGATTATTGTCACTTCGGGGTTGTCGGATCATAACACATAATAGGTGACTATAGACTTGCAAGATAGGATCAAGAACTCACATATATTCATGAAAACATAATAGGTTCAGATCTGAAATCATGGCACTCGGGCCCTAGTGACAAGCATTAAGCATAGCAAAGTCATATCAACATCAATCTCAGAACATAGTGGATACTAGGGATCAAACCCTAACAAAACTAACTCGATTACATGGTAAATCTCATCCAGCCCATCACCGTCCAGCAAGCCTACGATGGAATTACTCACGCACGGCGGTGAGCAACATGAAATTGGTGATGGAGGATGGTTGATGATGACGACGACAACGAATCCCCCTCTCCGGAGCCCCGAACGAACTCTAGATCAGCCCTCCCAAGAGAGATTAGGACTTGGCGGCGGCTCCGTGTCGTAAAACGCGACGAAACTTCCTCTCTGATTTTTTCTCCGCGAAACAGAATATATGGAGTTGGAGTTGAGGTCGGTGGAGCATCAGGGGGCCCACGAGACATGGGGGCGCGCCCAGGGGGAAGGGGCGCGCCACCCACCCTCGTGGACTGGGTGTGGGCCCCCTGGCCTTGATTCTTTGGCAGTATTTTTTATATTTCCCAAAAGTTATCTCCGTGGATTTTCAGGTCATTCCGAGAACTATTGTTTTCTGCACAATAAATAACATCATGGCAGTTCTGCTGAAAACAGCGTCAGTCCGGGTTAGTTTCATTCAAATCATGCAAGTTAAAGTCCAAAACAAGGGCAAAAGTGTTTGGAAAATTAGATACGTTGGAGACGTATCACTTGGTGATGAGTGCATGCTTTTAATTGCTATCATTTTGAGTGCTCCACCGAGATGTATGTGACATGAAGAGTAACCCATGATACTAATTGATTGTGCATTTGCATTCAAAAGGAAGTCTTAAATAATGCACAAATTTAGGGGGAGATCTTGCTTATCACATACTTCTCAAAGCGACGATGTATTTCAATCTTATTATCATTTGTCGAAGCATTGATCTATATGTTGTCATCAATTACCCAAAAGGGGGAGATTGAAGGTGCAACTATCCCTGGGTGGTTTTGGTAATTATTAACAACATATAGCTCATTGAACTAATGCTATTTCAAGATGAATATTTCAGGAAAGTTCAATGATTTGCATGGCATGGATTAGGAATGTGGACCCCTCAAAATGCTAAGGACGAAGGATTTGCTCAAGCTCTAAAGCTCAAGACTCTACATTTTACTTTTAGTGATCCAAGATCACATTGAGTCCATAGGAAAAGCCAATACTATTAAAAGGGGAGGTGTTGCTTAATGGCTTGCTTGCTCAAAGTGCTTAGTGATATGCTCCAAAAACCCTCAACCACTTTATCATATCAACATATGTCCCAAACCAAAAGTCAAACTCGGCCCCACCGATTTGATCTATCCGGCGCCACCAAGTTCATTTGATATAGCCACTGCCAGAAACCCTAGTCACTTCGGTCTCACCGATAGGGATCTCGGTCTCACGGAGATGGGATTGCAAACTATCTGTTTCCCTTCGTAACGTTTCGGTCTAACCGAGATGAGCAATCGGTCCCACCGAGTTCGCAATGCAAACTCTCTATTTCCCCTTTGTAACGTTTCGGTCTCACCGAGATGAGCAAATCGGTCCCATCGAGTTTGCCTGACCAACTCTTTGGTTAGCTTATTTCCAAAGTCGGTCCCATCGAGTTTGTGTAATTGGTCTCACCGAGATTACGTTATGCCCTAACCCTAAAGAAATCGGTCCCACCGAGTTGACATGTCGGTCCCACCGAAATGCCTAATGGTCACATTACGAACTAAATCGGTTTGACCGAGTTTTATAATTTGGTCTCACCGAGTTTGGTAAATTGTGTGTAACTGTTAGATTTTGTGTGGAGGCTATATATACCCCTCCACCCTCTCTTCATTCATGGAGAACGCCATCAGAACATGCCTACACTTCCAGCATTCATTTTCTGAGAGAGAACGACCAACTCATGTGTTGAGGTCAAGACATTCCATTCCAACCACATAAATCTTGATCTCTAGCCTTCCCCAAGTTGCTTTGCACTCAAATCATCTTTCCACCTGATCCAATCCTATGAGAAAGAGTTGAGTGTTGGGGAACCTGTCATTTGAAGCACAAGAGCAAGGAGTTCATCATCAACACACCATCTATTACCTTTTGGAGAGTGGTGTCTCCTAGATTTGGTTAGGTGTCACTTGGAAGCCTCCGTCAAGATTGTGGAGTTGAACCAAGGAGTTTGTATGGGCAAGGAGATCGCCTACTTCGTGAAGATCTACCCTAGTGAGGCAAGTCCTTCGTGGGCGATGTCCATGGTGGGATAGACAAGGTTGCTTCTTCGTGGACCCTTCATGGGTGGAGCCCTCCGTGGACTCGCGCAACCGTTACTCTTCATGGGTTGAAGTCTCCATCAACGTGGATGTACGATAGCACCTCCTATCGGAAACACGCCAAAAATCTCCGTGTCTCCAATTGCGTTTGCTTCCTCAAGCTCCTCCCTTTACCTTCATGTGGAATGTTTTACATTCCGCTGCTATACTCTTAGAATTGCATGTGTAGGTTGATTGCTTGACTTGTGTAAAGTTGCTAAAATCTGCGAAGACTTAAAATTGGGAAAAGGCTAGATTTTTATTTGGTCAAGTAGTCTAATCACCCCCCTCTAGATACATACTTTCGATCCTACACCCGGCTACACCTCTACGCGCGCTTGGCGCTGTACGGCGTCCACTCCTACTGCTTCCTGGACCTGTTCCTCCCCTGTGTCGCCACCGCCGCGGCCGCGCTCGGCATGGAGACAGAGCCACAGTTTGACCGCCCCTACCTGGCCTCCTCGCTGCGGGACTCCTGGGGCCGGCGATGGAACATCATGGTGTCGGCCATCCTCCGTCCGTTGGTGTACGACCCCGTGCGCGTATCCGGGGCGATGCATGAGGCCATTGTGTGCTACCTCAGCCTGCGGTGGCCGCCCGACAACGGGATGACCGCCTTCTTCGCCCTCCATGGCGCCTGCTGCGTCGCCGAGGGGTGGTGCATGGCGGTGGGTGGCGAGGAGGCCGCCGCGGGCCGTGGCGACATGGAGTGTGGGGCTATTCGTGGCAGGCACCTCATTCTGGCTCTTCCTCCCGGTGCTGCTCAAGGACGGCGTCGAGGAGAGGTTCCTGGACGAGTGGGCTGTCGTGGCGGCCTTCTTCCTCGACGCTGGCGGGAAGATGAATTCCATTATTGTACGGTGAACGGAGTAGCTAGCAGAAAAGCAGCAAAAACATCCAAACCCTGATGATCCCAGCCATCATTAAGAGTTTTTTTAGGTGAATTTTACTTACTTAAGTTTGACAAAACTCTTCACTGTAAAAAAAAGAGAATGTACAACCTCAGTCCACCCTGCTCCGTAAGAAGATAAACTTACTCCACATGACAAGCTTCCCATGAAAGTTCATACTTCTTAAAAAAGGGTTAATTATCTAGGTTAGTGCAAAAAATTATTTAGGGCTTTGACAGAGAACTAGCTACGTTAATTAGTTTAATTAGGTTAATTATCTAGGTAAACTAGGTTAACTAACTAGGTTAAATAGGTAGATTAATTAGGTTTGTTAGATTAACAAGCTATGTTAAGTAGGTTGGCTAGGTTAGAGCAAAATTTTATTTTAGATCACTAGGTCAGAAGGGTTAGAGAAATGGAGTTCCTTTGCAATTTAATTGAGTTATGTCCTAGGTAGAGAAGGGTTAGAGAAAATAATGTGTGTGTGCATGAGAGAGAGGAATAGCTAGATCAACATAATTTGGGTTCTGTCCTAGGCAGAGAAGTGTTTAGTGAGGTCATTTTGCAAAGGTTTTTGACTTTTGAAAAGACCACTATTTTTCAAGGAAAAGAATTTAGGCAAGTTTTATTTTAAAGATGATCCCATCCTAGACTTTTATTGTTGATTATATCTTTTCATTGAAGTGGACATGTTATATCTTTTCATTGAAGTGGTTCGATTATGCCCAAGTGGCTTTGTTGTTTCCAGGGAATGAAGCCGATTGGCCTATGTTTTGCCGGAATGTTGATTCATTTCCGTTCCGGCAAATTTCAGGTTCTCGATTTGTCCACTTTTTAGCAAAAGTCATGCCGAAATTTTCCGTGAATTTCGGCATGACTTGTGCTACAAACTAGGACATATTGAGTGCCCGAGATTTGCTGCACCGGGAAGGAGTCAACATTCCTGCATGTCATCATTCATTTTATCAGGTCTAGAATTAATTACTAGATTTAATCATAGGAAACATGGCTAGCAACGATGAAGGACAGGGTTCTGGTGACTGTGACAATGTCTACCGGGCGGTGGAAGAATTTTTGAGGGACGCCGACAATCAAGAGTTGATGTTGGTGGGTCCAACTGTCACATCGGAGATTGAGACTGACATCGAGACCGGCGCTGAGACTGAGACCGGCGCTGAGATTGAGACCAGCATCAAGTCCGGCGCTGAGACTGAGACCGGTGCCGAGACTAGCGGAGCCAGTATAGAATCGAAAGCAAAGAGGTAACGACTTCCTAACAAGCTCAGGACAACTAGACTGGTGGTCACAGAGGTGGACGGCGGCAATTTTGAGCCAACCGCGCCCGAGGAAGCGCGCGCGTGCTACGACAATCAAGTAGGCTGCATCATATGGACAACCGCCACCATCAATGATGCGAAACTAAAGAAGATAGATAATATGAGGCCCTCCCTCCGAAAGAAGCTGCACCAGATATTCTTGTTCCCAGACCGGAATGAAAAGGATTATAAAGATCTAGATAAGGACCCGGCAATGAAGAAGGTAAACAAACACGCCATGACCAAGTTTAGCGATGCGTTGGCCGCCTGGAAAACAAGGGTGAAATATCGGATAGTCATCAAAAAGGAACCCTACTCCGAGATTGTAAAGGATAATTCGACAATCACGGAAGAACACTTTCAAATATTCAAGGCGGCTTGCGAGGCCGAAGATGCCAAAAAAAAGTCAAAGTACATGAAGGGGCTCCAACAGAGGAACATTGGGAGCCACCACCTCGGAAGCCGTGGTTACGGTGGGAAGAGGTCCATATGGGACAAGGAGGACGCGGAAGCCGCGAGTCTGGGCATCGCAGACCCCTTGGCGGAGTTCACCGTCTCGCAGGAGCGTGATGTCCTTAGGGCTCGACACCATTGGGACCCAGTGAAGAAGGTTTTCTAGACGAATGGGGTCACGACGGAGTTCATGAGACTGCTGGTAATTTTAGTTTCTAATCAATTCGACTGCACGTTAGTCATATTTGTAAATGATCCTTGTGCATTTTGCAGAGAGAGCAACACATGATTGTGGCCGAAAGTGACTCGCTGTTTGAGGCGTTGGCGAGGCCCAAGTGGGACACTCCATTCAACCGGGTGTTGAACATATTTAAAGGACTCCCGGTGGAGAATCTACCGTCGTTGGACGCGTGCACAGTGTCGGAGACGGCGCCACGTGGAAGAAGTACTACCGTGAGACCACGGAGGAGAGAAAGGAAAGACGGAGGTTAATTGAAGAAAAGATCGACAAGAAGGTTGAGATTGCGGTTGAGAAGAAATCATCTGAGACAGTCGCAACAGCGGTAGCTGCCGCAAAACAGGTGGTTGTAGATATGTCTACTACCTTGGTTCCGACCGTTTTCAATTGAACCAGGCAAAATCCAAGAAAAAGTGCAGCGGACATTCCCATTGCTGAGTTCTTGGGGAGCAGCTCGACTAGCGTTGCACCAGCACCTATAGCTGCACTTGCTCTCGCACCGGCTCCTGGACCTGCTCCCGCACCTGCTCTGGCACCGGCTCCGGCACCGGACGTGCTCGGCGGTGCTTCGTCTTTGGCTGAGCTCAATGCCCTCACGGTATCTGTCACACCGACCCTCTTCAATAAATGTATAATCTCCCATTTTCGTTGCCTTTCGGATATCTCACGTCGCAGACTTCTCTTTGCAGGCCGACGAAACCCCGTGCACCTTACACCATCGGCGTCCAGAAGGTGGACGTGGGGAAGGCGACGATAATGAAGCCGAAGGAACCATTGATTCACATCCGGTCGATCCCCCCGGACGTCTTCAAGGTTTCTGTGGCCAGTGTCAAACCAGGCCACGAGAATTTGGCTCCTCTGGTACTAGTGGGGGATGACGACGAGACCCTGGGGCAGCTTCGTGATTGTTGCAATGGGTGGGTCCTGTTGTGGCCAAAGAGTCTGCTTCGTCTGGAGGCGACCGGGTGTTGAGGAACGTCGCAGAAAATAATTTTTTTCCTACGGTTTCACCAAGACCCATCTATGAGTTCATCTAAGCAACGAGTGAAAGGGGAGATGCATCTACATACCACTTTGTAGATCGCGAGCGGAAGCGTTCAAAAGAACGGGGTTGAAGTAGTCGTTCTTGTCGTGATCCTATCACCGGAGATCCTAGCGCCGAACGGACGGCACCTCCGCGTTCAACACACGTACGGTCAGTGTGACGTCTCCTCCGTCTTGATCCAGCAAGGGGGAAGGAGAGGTTGATGATGATCCAGCAGCACGACGGCGTGGTGGTGGATGCAGCAGAACTCCGGCAGGGCTTCGCCAAGCTGCTGCTGGAGGAGGACGAGGTGTAGCAGGGGAGGGAGGCGCCAAGACACAAGGGTGCGGCTGCCCTCCCCCTGCCCTCCTTTATATAGGCCCCCAGGAGGGGGCGCCGGCCCTGGGAGATCCAATCTCCCAAGGGGGCGGCGGCCAGGGGGGGTGGAGTGCCCCCCAAGGCAAGTGGGGCGCCCCCCACCTAGGGTTTCCAACCCTAGGCGCAAGGGGGGGGGCCCAGGGGGGGCGCACCAGACCACTAAGGGCTGGTTCCCCTCCCACTTCAGCCCACGGGGCCCTCCGGGATAGGTGGCCCCACCCGGTGGACCCCCGGGACCCTTCCGGTGGTCCCGGTACAATACCGGGTGACCCCAAAACTTCCCGATGGCCGAAACAGCACTTCCTATATAGTTTTCTTTACCTCCGGACCATTCCGGAACTCCTCCTGATGTCCGGGATCTCATCCGGGACTCCGAACAACATTCGGTTTGCTGCATACTCATATTCATACAACCCTAGCGTCACCGAACCTTAAGTGTGTAGACCCTACGGGTTCGGGAGACATGTAGACATGACCGAGACGGCTCTCCGGTCAATAACCAACAGCGGGATCTGGATACCCATGTTGGCTCCCACATACTCCTCGATGATCTCATCGGATGAACCACGATGTTGAGGATTCAAACAACCCCGTATACTATTCCCTTTGTCAGACGGTATGTTACTTGCCCGAGACTCGATCGTCGGTATCCCAATAGCTCGTTCAGTCTCGTTACCGGCAAGTCACTTTACTCGTACCATAATGCATGATCCCATGACCAGACACTTGGTCACTTTGAGCTCATTATGATGATGCAGTACCGAGTGGGCCCAGTGATACCTCTCCGTTATACGGAGTGACAAATCCTAGTCTCGATCCGTGTCAACCCAACAGACACTTTCGGAGATACCTGTAGTGCACCTTTATAGTCACCCAGTTACGTTGTGACGTTTGGTACACCCAAAGCACTCCTACGGTATCCGGGAGTTACACGATCTCATGGTCTAAGGAAGAGATACTTGACATTGGAAAAGCTCTAGCAAAACGAACTACACGATCTTGTGCTATGCTTAGGATTGGGTCTTGTCCATCACATCATTCTCCTAATGATGTGATCCCATTATCAACGACATCTAATGTCCATAGTCAGGAAACCATGACTATCTGTTGATCAACGAGCTAGTCAACTAGAGGCTTACTAGGGACATATTATGGTCTATGTATTCACACGTGTATTACGATTTCCGGATAATACAATTATAGCATGAATAAAGACAATTAACATGAACAAGGAAATATAATAATAATCCTTTTATTATTGCCTCTAGGGCATATTTCCAACAGTCTCCCACTTGCACTAGAGTCAATAACCTAGTTACATTGTGATGAATCGAACACCCATAGAGTTCTGGTGTTGATCATGTTTTGCTCGCGAGAGAGGTTTAGTCAACGGATCTGCAACATTCAGATCCGTATGTACTTTGCAAATATCTATGTCTCCATCTTGAACATTTTCACGGATGGAGTTGAAACGACGCTTGATGTGCCTGATCTTCTTGTGAAACCTGGGCTCCTTGGCAAGGGCAATAGCTCTAGTGTTGTCACAGAAGAGTTTGATCGGCCCCGACACATTGGGTATGACTCCTAGGTCGATGATGAACTCCTTCACCCAAATAGCTTCATGCGCTGCCTCCGAGTCTGCCATGTACTCCGCTTCACATGTAGATCCCGCCACGACGCTCTGCTTGCAGCTGCACCAGCTTACTGCTCCACCATTCAACATATACACGTATCCGGTTTGTGACTTAGAGTCATCCAGATCTGTGTTGAAGCTAGCGTCGACGTAACCTCCATAAACAAGAAACATGTCCTTTGTCCTTTTCAGGTACTTTAGGATATTTTTGACCGCTGTCCAGTGTTCCTTGCCGGGATTACTTTGGTACCTTCCTACCAAACTTACGGCAAGGTTTACATCAGGTCTGGTACACATCATGGCATACATAATAGATCCTATGGCTGAAGCATAGGGGATGACACTCATCTCTTCTTTATCTTTTGCCGTGGTCGGGCATTGAGCCGAGCTCAATCTCACACCTTGCAGTACAGGCAAGAACCCTTTCTTGGACTGATCCATTTTGAACTTCTTCAAAATCTTATCAAGGTATGTGCTTTGTGAAAGACCTATGAGGCATCTCGATCTATCCCTATAGATCTTGATGCCTAATATGTAAGCAGCTTCTCCAAGGTCCTTCATTGAAAAACACTTATTCAAGTAGGCCTTAATGCTGTCCAAAAGTTCTATATCATTTCCCATCAAAAGTATGTCATCTACATATAATATGAGAAATGCTACAGAGCTCCCACTCACTTTCTTGTAAACGCAGGCTTCTCCATAAGTCTGCATAAACCCAAACGCTTTGATCATCTCATCAAAACAAATGTTCCAACTCCGAGATGCTTGCACCAGCCCATAAATGGATCACTGGAGCTTGCATACTTTGTTAGCATTCTTAGGATTGACAAAACCCTCCGGCTGCATCATATACAGTTCTTCCTTAAGATGCCCATTAAGGAATGCCGTTTTGACGTCCATCTGCCATATCTCATAATCATAGTATGCGACAATTGCTAACATGATTCGGACGGACTTTAGCTTCGCTACGGGAGAGAAAGTCTCATCGTAGTCAACCCCTTGAACTTGTTGATAACCCTTAGAGACAAGTCGAGCTTTATAGATGGTAATATTACCATCCGCGTCCGTATTCTTCTTAAAGATCCATTTGTTTTCTATCGCTCGCCGATCATCGGGCAAGTCAGTCAAAGTCCATACTTTGTTTTCATACATGGATTCTATCTCGGATTGCATGGCTTCAAGCCATTTGTTGGAATCTGGGCCCGCCATCGCTTCTTCATAGTTCGAAGGTTCACCGTTGTCTAACAACATGATTTCTAGGACAGGGTTGCCATACCACTCTGGTGTGGAATGTGTCCTTGTGGACCTACGAGGTTCAGTAGCAACTTGATCCGAAGTACCTTGATCATAATCATTAATTTCCTCTCCAGGTGGTGTAGGCACCACAGGAACATTTTCCTGAGCTGCACTACTTTCCGGTTCAAGAGGTAGTACTTCATCGAGTTCTACTTTCCTCCCACTTACTTCTTTCGAGAGAAACTCTTTTTCCAGAAAGGATCCGTTCTTGGCAACAAAGATCTTGCCTTCGGATCTAAGGTAGAAGGTATACCCAATGGTTTCCTTGGGGTATCCTATGAAGACACATTTTTCTGACTTGGGTTCGAGCTTTTCAGGTTGAAGTTTCTTGACATAAGCATCGCATCCCCAAACTTTTAGAAACGATAGCTTAGGTTTCTTCCCAAACCATAATTCTTACGGCGTCGTCTCAATGGATTTTGACGGAGCCCTATTTAAAGTGAATGTAGCTGTCTCTAGAGCGTATCCCCAAAATGATAGCGGTAAATCGGTAAGAGACACCATAGACCGCACCATATCCAATAGAGTGCGATTACGACGTTCGGACACACCATTACGCTGAGGTGTTCCAGGCGGCGTGAGTTGTGAAACGATTCCACATTTCCTTAAGTGTGTACCAAATTCATGACTTAAGTATTCTCCTCCACGATCTGATCGTAGGAACTTTATCTTTCGGTCACGTTGATTCTCTACCTCATTCTGAAATTCCTTGAACTTTTCAAAGGTCTCAGACTTGTGTTTCATCAAGTAGACATACCCATATCTACTCAAGTCGTCAGTGAGAGTGAGAACATAATGATATCCTCCGCGAGCCTCAACGCTCATTGGACCGCACACATCGGTATGTATGATTTCCAATAAGTTGGTTGCTCGCTCCATTGTTCCGGAGAACGGAGTCTTGGTCATTTTGCCCATGAGGCATGGTTCGCATGTGTCAAATGATTCATAATCGAGAGACTCTAAAAGTCCATCAGCATGGAGCTTCTTCATGCGCTTGACACCAATGTGACCATGGCGGCAGTGCCACAAGTATGTGGGACTATCGTTATCAACTTTACATCTTTTGGTATTCACGCTATGAATATGTGTAACATTACGTTCGAGATTCATTAAGAATAAACCATTGACCATCGGGGCATGACCATAAAACATATCTCTCATATAAATAGAACAACCATTATTCTCGGATTTAAATGAGTAGCCATCTCGTATTAAACAAGATCCAGATACAATGTTCATGCTCAAACTTGGCACTAAATAACAATTATTGAGGTTCATAACTAATCCCGTGGGTAAATGTAGAGGTAGCGTGCTGACGGCGATCACATTGACCTTGGAACCATTCCCGACGCGCATCGTCACCTCGTCCTTCGCCAGTCTCCACTTATTCCGCAGCTCCTGCTGTGAGTTACAAATATGAGCAATGGCACCGGTATCAAATACCCAGGAGTTACTACGAGTACTGGTAAGGTACACATCAATTACATGTATATCAAATATACCTTTAGTGTTGCCAGCCTTCTTGTCCACTAAGTATTTGGGGTAGTTCCGCTTCCAGTGACCCTTCCCCTTGCAATAAAAGCACTCAGTCTCAGGCTTGGGTCCATTCTTTGACTTCTTCCCGGCAACTGGCTTACAGGGCGTGGCAACATCTTTGCCGTCCTTCTTGAAGTTCTTCTTACCCTTGCCCTTCTTAAACTTAGTGGTCTTATTGACCATCAACACTTGATGTTCTTTCTTGATTTCAACCTCTGCTGACTTCAGCATGGAAAATACTTCAGGAATGGTCTTCACCATCCCCTGCATATTGTAGTTCAACACAAAGCTCTTGTAGCTCGGTGGGAGCGACTGAAGGATTCTGTCAATGACCGCCTCGTCCGGGAGGTTGATCTCCAGCTGGGACAGGCGGTTGTGCAACCCAGACATTTTGAGTATGTGCTCACTGACACAACTGTTTTCCTCCATCTTACAACTATAGAACTTGTCGGAGACTTCATATCTCTCGACCCGGGCATGAGCTTGAAAAACCATTTTCAGCTCCTCGAACATCTCATATGCTTCGTGTTTCTCAAAACGCTTTTGGAGCCCCGGTTCTAAGCTATAAAGCATGCCGCACTGAATGAGGGAGTAATCATCAGCACGTGACTGCCAAACGTTCATAACGTCTTGGTTCTCTGGGATGGGTGCTTCACCTAGCAGTTCATCTAGGACATATGCTTTCTTGGCTGCTATGAAGATGATCTGCAGGTTCCGGACCCAGTTTGAATAGTTGCTGCCATCATGTTTCAGCTTGGTTTTCTCTAGGAACGCGTTGAAGTTCATGTTGACATGAGCGTTGGCCATTTGATCTACAAGACATATTTTGCAAAAGTTTTAGACTAAGTTCATGATAATTAAGTTCATCCAATCAAATAATTGAATGAACTCCCACTCAGATTTGACATCCCTCTAGTCATCTAAGTGTTACACGATCCGAGTCGACTAGGCCGTGTCCAATCATCACGTGAGACGGACTAGTCATCATCGGTGAACATCTCCATGTTGATCGTATCTTCCATACGACTCATGTTCGACCTTTCGGTCTCTTGTGTTCCGAGGCCATGTCTGTACATGCTAGGCTCGTCAAGTTAACCCTAAGTGTTCTGCATGTGTAAATCTGTCTTACACCCATTGTATGTGAACGTAAGGATCTATCACACCCGATCATCACGTGGTGCTTCGAAACGACGAACTTTAGCAACGGTGCACAGTTAGGGGGAACACTTTCTTGAAATTATTATAAGGGATCATCTTATTTAGTACCGCCGTTCTAAGTAAACAAGATGCATAAAACATAATAAACATCACATGCAATTATATAGTAGTGACATGATATGGCCAATATCATATAGCTCCTTCGATCTCCATCTTCGGGGCTCCATGATCATCTTCGTCACCGGCATGACACCATGATCTCCATCATCATGATCTCCATCATTATGTCTTCATGAAGTTGTCACGCCAACGACTACTTCTACTTCTATGGCTAACGCGTTTAGCAATAAAGTTAAGTAATTTACATGGCGTTCTTCAATGACACGCAGGCCATACAAAAAATAAAGACAACTCCTATGGCTCCTGCCGGTTGTCATACTCATCGACATGCAAGTCGTGATTCCTATTACAAGAACATGATCTCATACATCACAATATATCATTCATCATTCATCACAACTTCTGGCCATATCACATCACATGACAATTGCTGCAAAAACAAGTTAGACGTCCTCTAATTGTTGTTGCATCTTTTACGTGGCTGCAATTGGGTTCTAGCAAGAACGTTTTCTTACCTAAGAATAACCACAACGTGATTTTGTCAACTTCTATTTACCCTTCATAAGGACCCTTTTCGTCGAATCCACTCCAACTAAAGTAGGAGAGACAGACACCTGCTAGCCACCTTATGCAACTAGTGCATGTCAGTCGGTGGAACCTATCTCACGTAAGCGTACGTGTAAGGTCGGTCCGGGCCGCTTCATCCCACAATACCGCTGAAGCAAGAAAAGACTAGTAGCGGCAAGCAAGTTGACAAGATCTACGCCCACAACAAAATTGTGTTCTACTCGTGCAATAGAGAACTATGCATAGACCTAGCTCATGATGCCACTGTTGGGGAACATTGCAGAAAATAAAACTTTTCCTACGGTTTCACCAAGATCCATCTATGAGTTCATCTAAGCAACGAGTGAAAGGGGAGATGCATCTACATACCACTTTGTAGATCGCGAGCGGAAGCGTTCAAAAGAACGGGGTTGAAGTAGTCATTCTCGTCGTGATCCTATCACCGAAGATCCTAGCGCCGAATGGACGACACCTCCGCGTTCAACACACGTACGGTCAGCGTGACGTCTCCTCCGTCTTGATCCAGCAAGGGGAAAGGAGAGGTTGATGATGATCCAGCAGCACGACGGCGTGGTGGTGGATGCAGCAGAACTCCGGCAGGGCTTCGCCAAGCTGCTGCTGGAGGAGGACGAGGTGTAGCAGGGGAGGGAGGCACCAAGACACAAGGGTGCGGCTGACCTCCCCGCTGCACTCCTTTATATAGGCCCCCAGGGGGGGCGCCGGCCCTGGGAGATCCAATCTCCCAAGGGGGCGGCGGCCAGGGGGGTGGAGTGCCCCCCAAGGCAAGTGGGGCGCCCCCCACCTAGGGTTTCCAACCCTAGGCGCAAGGGGGGGGGGGCGCACCAGGCCACTAAGGGCTGGTTCCCCTCCCACTTCAGCCCACGGGGCCCTCCGGGATAGGTGGCCCCACCAGGTGGACCCCCGGGACCCTTCCGGTGGCCCCGGTACAATACCGGGTGACCCCGAAACTTTCCCGATGGCCGAAACAGCACTTCCTATATAGTTTTCTTTACCTCCGGACCATTCCGGAACTCCTCGTGACGTCCGGGATCTCATCCGAGACTCCGAACAACATTCGGTTTGCTGCATACTCATATTCATACAACCCTAGCGTCACCGAACCTTAAGTGTGTAGACCCTACGGGTTCGGGAGACATGTAGACATGACCGAGACGGCTCTCCGGTCAATAACCAACAGCGGGATCTGGATACCCATGTTGGCTCCCACATACTCCTCGATGATCTCATCAGATGAACCACGATGTCGAGGATTCAAACAACCCCGTATAGTATTCCCTTTGTCAGACGATATGTTACTTGCCCGAGACTCGATCGTCGGTATCCCGTTACCTCGTTCAGTCTCGTTACCGGCAAGTCACTTTACTCGTACCGTAATGCATGATCCCGTGACCAGACACTTGGTCACTTTGAGCTCATTATGATGATGCACTACCGAGTGGGCCCAATGATACCTCTCCGTTATACGGAGTGACAAATCCCAGTCTTGATCCGTGTCAACCCAACAGACACTTTCGGAGATACCTGTAGTGCACCTTTATAGTCACCCATTTACGTTGTGACGTTTGGTACACCCAAAGCACTCCTACGGTATCCGGGAGTTACACGATCTCATGGTCTAAGGAAGAGATACTTGACATTGGAAAAGCTCTAGCAAAACGAACTACACGATCTTGTGCTATGCTTAGGATTGGGTCTTGTCCATCACATCATTCTCCTAATGATGTGATCCCATTATCAACGACATCTAATGTCCATAGTCAGGAAACCATGACTATCTGTTGATCAACGAGCTAGTCAACTAGAGGCTTACTAGCGACATATTATGGTCTATGTATTCACACGTGTATTATGATTTCCAGATAATACAATTATAGCATGAATAAAGAGAATTAACATGAACAAGGAAATATAATAATAATCCTTTTATTATTGCCTCTAGGGCATATTTCCAACACTGGGAGCACACCCACGAGCACGCAGTTAGGTATGAACATCAACACCTCACCTACTCAATTAGCATCGGCTGTCGTGCTGGGTGATAGCGGAGGGGGTGAGGAAGAGGCTCGATCAGTCGTTGGTGACGTCGCCATAGATGAGGATGAGGATGACGATGACACTCAACAATATGTCAATATTGGCGCCTACTTAGGGTTTGAGCGTCATGAGTCGGTGCTTGAATTGTCGCCTCCGGAGTCTGAACGTATTATGGACAACCTTCCGGTACCAAAGAAGTCTAGGAAGAGACCGAGGAAAGGTAAAACACCTGATTCTATGATCCAGCCGCCTCAGCAGCCTCGGGTTCAAGACCGTATAGATATCCCCGGTGCGGCAAAATGGCATTATTGCTGGTGAACCAATCCTACCTGAAGCAGCGACAGGGGCCAGATTCAGTGATGTAAGGAGACTTCATGACGATGTGCTGCGGAGAGAGAAAGGCCTCATCGCCTCGAAAAATCCAGGATACCCACTCTACGTGGTTAACATGCTGCGGCAATTGTCGTACGTCGACACATTCCCCGGGGACAAGTTCTTCCTTCGATTTGATTACATCTTCGACATGTATCACTGGAAGAAGCTGGATTTTACGTTTGTCCGCCTTTATGCCTTGCACATGAACTACCTCATCGGGGTTGAGCAGATACGTTTTATCTGTGTCGCTGACCCGTACTTCATGCACGAGAGCTTCTTAGCAGTCTACGCAAAGCACCAAGAATTCGCGAGGGAGTACCTCGTCTATTTCATGCTCGCCAAGAAGGACAAGGAGGCGATTCTCGTGCCTTATCATCCCCTGTAAGTCATCCGCGTGAATATCCTTCTTTCGATTTTAATCATTCATTTGCACGGTGGAGGCTAATTAATTTAAAGTGTACTTATTTTGCGCAGCGGTGGACGCGCCTTCCTCATCATCCTCTACCCCCGATACTCCCATGCTCTTTACTTGGACTCTTCGAAGAACATTACCAAAAAGGATTACACCCACATCAAGTCTATTCTTGACAGTGCTATCTTTTACTACGACAAAAGGGGTGGAGAGGTCAACGACAAGAAGACAAGGCACGTCGGGCCCGCCTTCAGCCATAAGACCGACTTCTGCCGCATCCAGCAACCGAGTGATTCTCGTAATGATGGATTCTATGTCCTACACCACATGCTGGAGTATAGATGGGATCACCAGAAACTTTGCATGTCACCTAAATCCAGCGATGCCCATATTCTGCAATGGTAAAAGCACATAGGAGATATCAAGGATCATCGACTTCGAGCTGAGTTCTATCACATCCAGCGCAAACTTGCCCAAATCATCATGAAGGAGGTCCTCGAAAAAACAGGGATGTTCTACGAAGAAGGAGAAATGTCGCGGGAAGACGTCCGAACATGCGTAGTCTCTCAGCGTCTCGACATGAAGCCTTTCACTATGCTCAGGGACTTTTCCCTAACATGGATGGATGGCATGACATGTTGGAGTGATTGTCGATATATGACAATGTGTGTCTGTTTAGTCCATACTTTTTGTATGACAAAACTTTGAGTTATGCACGGCGAAACTTTATTTGTGATGTAATTAAACCGTCCTCCTCCTCGACAAGCGAAGATCACTCTAGTTAGGGCATTTTGGGTATGATGAACTTTGTTATTTATGCTTATGATATGTTGCTTCTATTTTTGCCAAGTCTGTCTCTTTCTGTTGCTCAACTATATATGTTGCATATCATCGACTCATGTGATGATGCAGGTGCATAGATCATTGATGGCGAAAAAGTGGTACGCCAGGAGTATACGACGAGTGGCCGGAGTGTCAGGCCTAGGTGTACCGGTTTTCGGTTTCCGAGCGACAGCCAGTAGTTAGTTTAGGTTCACGCTAATGCGAGAGAGGGATACGAACTCATGTACTTCATAGTTCCGCTGTCACTCATAGTGTAGCTCTTCTCGTGTATATCATTGTTTAGATGGATGACGAAATATTTGCAAGTAATCGACACTTGTGTCACTATTTTCGAGATGATGACAAGAGACCACTTTGTGTTGGATGATGATGACATGATTTGATGAGACTATTTTTATGTATATGCTATGATTACATTTGTATGTGTATGATATGCTAAAGATTATTGTATAAAGCCTATTCAAATACAAAACAAATATGCATAAAAAATAGAAACTAATAAAACTAGCAGTAGCGAGGGGAACAAAGTTAGCAGTAGCACTCCCTTACCAGTAGCGCTTACATCTAACAAGCGCTGCAGATATTAGCAACAATGCTCTTAGCTAAAGCATGCTACTGCTAGCCATGTATAGTAGTAGCGTGGGACGATAGGCGCTACTGCTACACGTTAGCTGTAGCGCCTTATCAGTAGCGTGACCTCCCGCGCTACTGATAGGAAAAATACCCGTGCTACTGCTACGGTTTTCCCTAGTAATGCATGGAGGGTCCCATGCACAATGTACACAATTCCGCTGAAAGTATTACCTGCCCAGTATTTATCTCTCCCTAGATCTGGACCTGTAGGCACTGGGTCTGCCCGTAAGTAGGTGTCTCCATGTGCCGGACGTCCTCTCTTGTAAAAATACATCACAATAACACTACCTACATTAAGAACAGACGAAGTTCTGAAATATGGTGACATGGTGTTTTCAGAAACGTCACAACAATTATTTGCCCGCAAACTAGCATGATTCAAATTATTTACCACACAAGTGATATTTTACTTATCACTAGAAGAACACCCATGTGTTACAACGGGGTCACATTAACTTTAAGAGTCCAATATTACGACATTGGCGACCTTTTTTACCATCAAATCCTCACACACACACTCTCCTCCCTCCCTCTTCCTCACTCTCTCTCCCTCTCTCTCTAACACACACACACATAGCCTATTTTCCCCGCCAATAAGACTTACTCAATTGGCACGGGCTTTTTAAAAACTTACTTATTGCGTATATAAACATAATGCATGTCAAATTTCAGATGTGTAGAAAAATTGAATTCCACTTTAATTGCAATGTATTTAGATAAAAAAATTGTAATTCAATGACCTATACTGACTCATCTGATGCACAAAATAAAAGAAGGTGGTTTAAGAACATACAACAGTTTTGCACTGCATCACAAACGATAGATAACACCTGAAAGCATTTTTATACAGGTGCTATCTACTCCCTCCATTCCTAAATATAAGTCTTTTTCGAGATTCTAACGCGCACTACATACAGAGCAAACACCCTGAGCCTGCGAATAAGCCATATACCCTAAGCCTGCGAAGAAGCCTCTCGGGTCCTCAATGACCGAGAACTTCTTGTGGCTCTGCACCAGAAACTGGATAAGCATCATTTCTGGCTCAAGCGTCAGATGCAAAGTCTCTTGGTGGATGTAAATCACATTCGCAATCTTGCCACCAAGAATGCATTTGTCACTCATGAAACTTGTCGGCGATCATGGAAGAGTTTGACCCTGCTCAATGCTGAAGCAGATCTTCAAGACGATGGCTTCACTGAACGATTCAAGTTTGACTCCACTCCTCCAAGGAATGCTGTCCTACGACGAACTCCATCCCTTGAAGACTCTGACTATTCTTCCTCCGCGGCAACCGTGAATGCCAATGTGATCGATGATGAAGACGATGCTACTTCACCACCCCCTACTTCTGCACGCATCGACACTGCACCAAGTTCGTCTGCACCGCCAAACAACAATGACAACCCTGCTGCTTTACCTACTCCTCATGAGGACGAGTAGATGCTCTATGTCTTCAAACCTTTTTGGTCATTACTGACAAAAGGGGGAGAAGAATATGAGTTGATAGTCTTCAAGCAGGTTCATATGGGCGGTTACTTTATATTTCGCCTCGTGTTTACAACTCTTGCTTTTGAAACATTTGGTTCTTTGAGTTGTAACACTTAAACTCAATGGTCGTCTGCTCCTTATTTGCTTTACTGTGATGCGATGATAACTTCCGCACTTAGATCATTCTGCAGACGTCCATTTTTCATTATGCATGTCATTCTAGTTGCTATATCATTTCATGCATGATGAATTATCTTCATAGGTTGAAGAGGATCTCCACAAGTACAACCTGCCATGTGCATTTGCATTCCAAAAGCAAATCATTTATATGCACATCTTCAGGGGGAGCCCTTGCCACTTATGAAGACAATACCCTATCCTTTACAATTTCACATACTTCTTTCCCGTTGAAAACTTCAACTAGTTTGTCATCAATCACCAAAAAGGGGGAGATTGTAAGTGCATCTAGTGCCACCCCTAGTTGGTTTTGGAGTATTGACGACAAAGTTGGTTGAGGGACTAATGCGTTTGTGAGAATTGCAAGATAACGCAGGTAGTGTCCCTCATTGATTCGGTTTACCTACCGGAGATGACCCCTAAAAATGTATGAAGACATTGAAGACAATGGTGGTATGTGAAGATATTCACATTGAAGACTATGACGAGAGAAGACATAGAGCGAAGACTATGGAGCGCGAAGACTGTGTTGTTTCGTTGTTTCCTTTTCTTCGTTGTTGAGTCATAGGAACCACCGTACTGTTAAGTGGGGTCCAAGTGAACTAAGTCAGAGTGACTGAAGTGATGCTCAACCCAAATCCTATGTCTTTGAGCGAAGACAATGAGAGCAAATCTTATCCAGAGCTAGATGAGTCAACTTTGCTTGTAGCCCAAGTGAAGGTGCCGTGTGTGTTTGAAATCTGACTGTTGGAACACGTGTCAGTTCCTTAGTGACCCAGGGTCATTTCGGACATATCAGGTCGGGTTTCCTTGTGGCTATAAATAGCCCACCCCCTACACCATAAATTGGTGGATGCTCAGAGTTAGTTTACGGCTTTTGTCGTTTTGAGAGCAACCCACCTCGAAGCCTTTGAGAGAGAAATCCTTGCGAGGACAAAGCCCAAACACCCAGAGCCAAAGAGTGTTAGGCATCACTGAAGTCTTTCTGTCTGTGTGACCTGAAGAATTATTACACTTGAGGAAGGTGTATCCTCCAGCCGGTTAGGTGTCGCGTTCTGAGCATCCAAGAGTCATTGTGGATTGCCGGTGAACGAAGTTTGTGAAGGTTCGGAAGTCTACCTTGAAGACTTACCAGAGTGATTGGGCGAGGACTAGGTGTCCTTAGCTCAAGGGGAATAAGGTGAAGACGCGGTCTTCTGAGTTGAATCTCAGCCTCCCTAACCAGACGTACAGTTGTCACAGCAATTGGAACTGGTCCAAATCCTGTGTCTTCAACAAGTGACTGGTTCTATCTCTTCCTTCCTTTACTTAAGTTTGTCTTCGTGAAGTCATTGCCTATCTGTGTATCTGTTTGACTTCATTTCTTGACTACTACTGTTGATTGGCTTCATACTATCTTCCATCCTGATCCTTACTACTTAGCTGCTATTAGTCCTGTACTTTCACATCACTGCATACTTGACTATGGTTTGCTTATGGTAGTTTATCTTCCGCTGCATATCAACTTGGTCATTTCTATTGTTTGTCTTTGAAACTTACAAGTTTTGAAGAATTTCATAAAAATCGCCTATTCACCCCCCCTCTAGTCGATACTAGCACTTTCAATTGGTATCAGAGCAAGGTACTCCCTTGTTCTGTGTGATTCGGTTTAACCACCTGGAGTTTAGCTATGTCGACTGCAGGGATAATCAAAGTCTCCGCTGCTTGTCCCGTGTTCGATGGAACTGAATATCCCTACTGGAAGAATAAGATGCACATGCATCTTGAAGCCATTGATGTCGACCTCTGGTATGTCGTCAAGAATGGCATTCCCAAAACTGGTGAAGGTGTCACCCCTACTGATGTCAAGAAGTTCATTCAACTGGACTCCACTGCAAAGAACATCATCTGTGGTCATCTGACCAAAGGACAGTATGGCCATGTGAGTGCTCTGGAAACGTCAAAGCTAGTCTGGGACTGGCTATCCAAGGTCAACGAAGGCGTCTCTACACAAAGAGACCAGAGGATCAGTGTTCTTTGCAATCTCTTCAACCGCTTCAAGAGAAACGACAATGAAAATGTCCAGCTCACGTTTGATCGCCTCACCGACATCATAAATGAGCTTCAGGCTCTTGGCGCCACTGAGATCACCAAGCATGAAATCTTCAAGACACTACTGAGATCACTTGACAGCTCCTTTGACACCCTTGCCCTCATGATACAAGAACGTCCTGACTTCAAGACACTCGATCCGTCTGATATACTTGAGAGGCTCAACACACATGAGTTCCAGCTTTCTGAGAAAAGAGATATATATGGTCCCAACTATGGCCGAACTCGCGCTTTGAAGGCAAAAGTTGTTTTCTCATCTGAAGAAGAATCTGACTGCGGTTCTGATGATCCTGAAGACATTGGAAAGGAACTTGCCATGCTTGTGAAGAAGTTTCAGAGGTTCACCAAGAAGAAGGGCTTCAGAAAGTCTTCACGATCCAGCTCAAGGAATGATGAAGCTTCCACCCATGACTACAAGAAGAGAACCTGCCACAAGTGCAAGAAACCTGGTCATTACATATCTGAGTGTCCACAGTGGGACAATGAGAAGAAGAAGAAGAAGAGCAAGGAATATGATTCTGATGACAAGAAGAAGAAGAAATCCTCAAAATCTTCTTCGAAGTCTTCTTCCTAGTCTTCATCACATAAGAAGAGCTCATCCGGCAAGGCTCGTGCTTTTGTTGGAAAGGAAATGGATTCAGAGGAGGAGTCTGCTTCTGAGGAGGCGGAGGTGGAGTCTGGAGAAGAGTCCGACCCTGGCGTTGCAAGTCTGGCTCTTGCCACAACCTATGTTGCCAAGTCCATCTTCAACACTGAAGACAATGACTTCCACACCAACGCTGAAGCTGATGACATGGATGATCCTGCTCCCACCTACTGCTTCATGGCACGTGGTGCCAAGATAAAATCACGCGATGCTTACTTTCAAACATCAAGTGAAGATGACTCTGATTGTGAATCCAAACCCAGCTACAAAACACTTGCTAAAATTGCTACTGAACAACAAAGGGCTATGGAACATACTCAAAAACTGTTAGACAAAAGCGATGACCTGTTGGACGCAGAGATGACACGTTCACAGTCCTTAGTAGAAGACATAAAAAATCTTCATGCTAAGTACCAAGAACTTGAAAGTCTTCATGAGACGCTCTCAACCACATATGAAAGGCTCTCCTATGATTATCTTCAAAGGAAGCAAGAGCTTGAGAAATTGAAAGCGACTCATGAAGATCTTCAAAAAGAGAATGAGTCATTTCGCGCTCAACAGACCAGTTCCGCTCAGGATGGATTTGAACCACCATGTTTAAAATGCATTGAGCGTGATAATGCTACCTCTATTGCTGAATGTTCCAATGCCGCTGATGTTGCATTGTCTTCAACTACTGATGTGGAAACTAACCCCTCTACGGAGGATACCACTGGTATTGCTGATGAAAATGCTAGGTTGAAGACATTGCTTGAAACTGGGATGTACAAAAGTCTGAAAGGACATCAGACACTTTGTGATGTCCTCAAAAAGCAGATTCTGAACCGAAACCCTAGGAAAGAGGGAGTTGGGTTCGAGAGGAAAATGAATGCTGATGGTTCCTACTGGAAGCCTGAGCAGTATCCCAAAACCACATGGGTTGCTGCAAAGGAACCTTCAGTGGATCCATCCACTTTATCTGGCTTTACCTGTGCTAATCCTATTATCATTGATGAATCCTTTGATGCAAACTATAAACTGTTCAAAAATCAGAATGGTGAAGTGTTTGCCAGGTATATTGGTACTAACTGCAGGAATGGACCACCTATGAAGAAGATCTGGGTTCCCAAAAACTGTCTTGAGAATCTTCAAGTGAATGTCATCATGACACCACCAGGGAAGAAGACAAACCCCAGACCAAAGGCATCATATGGTCCAACGGCTTCATATGAATACATGACTCACTTGAGTCACCCTAACGCCAATGTTCTGCAGGGAAATCGTGCTCAAACTTATGAATATGAACGTGTGTCCTCAAACCGCCATGTTCATAGGACTAAGAACTTTTCTGCTTATTCATATGAGTATCATTCATATCCTGCAAGGCTATTTGCTAGGGCTTCAAAGCTGAAATTCTCAGATGCTGCACTTAAACTCATTGCTTCTAAGCCACCCCTGAAGATGTGGGTGGTGAAGAAGAATTAACTCTCTTTTGCAGAATATGGTCTCCAGCCAGTAATCAAAGGCGTCCGATATTATTGCTGGGGACCTAAAACACAAAGGGACGCATGATAAAATGACTTACTATGTATTCCACATATGAATCGCTTACCTATCATACTGTGTGTTCTAATCTTGATATAAGCTGTGATAATCCTAGTGTGTGTCAAATGCTTATGCTTCACAACATACGTTGTGAATCCTATCCTCCTAACTGCACTGTAGGGTATGACACCTCATGCTTCAGAATGGATTATCGACAGCGGATGCACTAATCATATGACTGGTGATCGAAGTCTTCTCATGGACTCAACCTTACGTCCATCCAACAAGAGTCAAATCACATTTGCTGACACTGGTAAAAGCAAGGTATTGGGTCTAGGTAGAGTTGCAATCTCGAAGGATCAACACATGGATAAAGTGATGCTTGTTGAATCCCTTGGGTTCAACTTAATGTCTGTCTTAATGGTTTGTGACTTGAACATGATTGTGCTATTTGGAAAATATCGTTGCCTTGTATTAATGGAATCTGACAAGTCTCTAGTCTTTGAAGGGTATAGGAAAGATGATCTATACATGGTAGATTTCTCAGCAGGTCCACAGCTTGCCGTATGTCTTCTTGCAAAAGCTTCAGAATGCTGGCTCTGGCATTGAAGGCTGGGGCATGCTGGCATGAGGAACTTACACACACTCGTCAAGAAGAAACATGTCATTGGCATCGAAGGTGTCAAGTTCAAGAAAGATCATTTGTGTGGTGCCTGTGAAGCTGGGAAGATGACTAGGGCGATGCACCCCTCGAAGACAATCATGACGACATCTCAACCCTTCGAGCTATTGCACATGGACTTATTTGGCCCTACTCACTACTCTACCCTCACAACAACAGCGTGTCTCTATGGCTTCGTCATTGTTGATGACTACTCAAGATACACATGGGTGCACATAATTCTCTACAAGACTGAAGTACAAGATGTCTTCAGACGATTCGCCAATCGAGCAATGAAAAATTATGGCGTGAAGATCAAGCATTTCAGAAGTGATAACGGCACTGAATTCAAGAACACCGGGCTTGATCTCTATCTGGATACAATGGGAATCACTCATGAGTTTTCTGCTCCATACACACCTCAGCCAAATGGCATTATAGAGCGCAAGAACAGAACCCTCATTGAGATGGCTCGAACAATGCTCGATGAGTACAAAACACCAAGAAAGTTCTGGCCTGAAGCTATTGATACAGCATGTCACATCATCAACCGTGTCTACATCCACAAGCTTCTGGGCAAAACATCCTATGAGCTCCCTACTGGCAAGAAGCCAAATGTCAGCTACTTCAGGGTCTTTGGTGTTAGGTGCTGGATCAAGGATCCCCATCACAAGTCAAAATTTGAACCCAAAGCTCACGAAGGCTTCATGCTTGGCTATGGAAAGGACTCGCACTCCTACAGAGTCTTCAACCTCTATCTCTACAAGATCGTCGAAACTGTGGATGTGAGATTTGATGAAGCCAATGGTTCACAAAGAGAACTCCTGCCAAGTACACTTGATGAAGCTCCTCCAAGCGAATCAATCAAACTGATGGGAACTGGTGAAATCATGCCCTCTGAAGCACAGCCTGAAGAGGAACTTATCATTTCTGCACCTAACCAACCTGAAGACAATTCTCAGACCGAAGATAATCCTCCCAATGATGACAATGATCAGCAAGAGCAAAGTCTTCGTCCAGTTCATCCTCGTGTTGCAAATGAAGTACAAATTGAGAAGATAATTGATAGCATCAATGCACCTGGTCCACTTACTCGCTCAAGAGCAACACAGTTAGCAAACTTCTGTGGGCATTTTTCATTTGTGTCAATATCAGAACCCAACAAAGTTGCTGAAGCCTTTATGGAACCTGAATGGATTCAAGCCATGCAAGAAGAACTTCAACAGTTCAAGCTGAATAATGTTTGGAAACTTGTCAAGCGCCCTGACCCTCGCAAGCATAACATGATTGGAACAAAATGGATATATCGAAACAAGCAAGATGAGCATGGTCAAGTTGTCAGTAACAAAGCACGTCTTGTGGCTCAAGGATATACTCAAGTTGAAGGAATTGACTTCGATGAAACATTTGCTCCTGTAGCAAGGCTTGAAGCTATTCGCATACTGCTAGCCTATGCTAACCATCACAACATCTTTCTATATCAAATGGATGTGAAGAGTGCATTTCTCAATGGCAAGATTGAAGAAGAAGTATATGTCGCTCAACCACCTGGCTTTGAAGATCCAAAACATCCTGATATGGTGTACAAGCTAAACAAAGCACTGTATGGCCTCAAACAAGCTCCTCGCGCATGGTATGATACGATCAAAGACTTCCTGAAGAGCAAAGGCTTCAAACCTGGATCCCTCGATCCCACACTCTTCACGAAGACATATGATGGTGAACTGTTTGTGTGCCAAATATATGTGGATGACATAATCTTCGGCTCCACCAACCAGAAGTATAGTGATGAGTTTGGATACATGATGCAAGAGCAATATCAGATGTCCATGATGGGTGAGCTGAAGTTCTTCCTTGGTCTTCAAATTCGTCAGCAAAGAAATGGCATCTTCATATCTCAAGAAAAATATCTCAAAGACTGCCTGAAGAAGTTCGGAATGGAAGAATGCAAAGGTTACACGACGCCAATGCCAGCCAAACACCATCTTGGTCCCGACGACAATGGTAAAGAGTTCGATCAAAAGGTATACCGCTCCATGATTGGTTCTTTACTTTACCTATGTGCATCTAGGCCAGATATTATGCTTAGTGTTTGCATGTGTGCTCGATTCCAAGCGACACCAAAGGAATCACATCACTTAGCTATGAAGAGAATTCTTAGATATTTGGATTACACCCCAACACTCGGATTATGGTATCCAAAGGGCTCAAATTTTGATCTGGTTGGATTCTTTGATGCTGATTATGCTGGTGACAGGGTGGATCGCAAGTCTACATCAGGAACATGTCACTTTCTGGGACGATCACTTGTCTATTGGTCTTCAAAGAAGCAAAACTGTGTATCACTCTCAACTGCTGAATCTGAATACATTGCTGCTGGATCTTGTTGTGCTCAGCTTCTCTGGATGAAGCAAACTCTCAAGGACTATGGCATCAATCTGAAACAAGTACCTCTCTTCTGCGACAACGAAAGTGCCATCAAGATAGCCAACAATCCAGTCCAGCACTCAAAGACAAAGCACATTGAAATTCGTCATCACTTTCTCAAAGATCATGTCATGAAGAAAGATATTGACATCATTCACGTCAACACTGAAGAGCAACTGGCAGATATCTTCACAAAGCTCCTGGATGAGAAAAGGTTTTGCAAGTTACGGTGTGAGCTAAATATCTTGGAATCCTCAAATGTCCTATGATCAGGCACACATCCTAACACTTATGCATGTTGATGACTTAGATGTGCAACACACGAAGTAAAGTATATCTTCAATCAATGAAGACTTACATTTTGAGTGTGAATACATTAACATGGAATTTGACTTCGGAGTGCCACGATAATTGTGCGCCGTGTCTGGGTCTAATACTTCCTATACGGTGGGTAACGCCACCACCAAAATTTCTCTGTTTGAAGTGTTTCACTCATGGCATTATTTTTGCAATGACTTCACACTTGGTTTGTCTTCAGTTTCAATTTATCTTCATGATTTTCTTCATTATGATGATTTGATTGCTTTCTGATATATATATACTAGTGTTCTGTCCTCTACAGCATTCACTTATAGCTATGTCTTCAAGTTGAATCTTTTGAACTAAGTGAATGTGATCGGACCCTAACCTCTCTATGCTTTCAATCTCAAACTCTATCTGTCCAAATCATATGCATTCTATTGAAACTATCAAATTTCTTCTCCGCGTCCTAGTCAGCAGAAGGCACAGAGATAAGCATCAAGTCCTTTTAAATGATTCATCTTTATTATTGAAATCCGGAGAAGCCAGAACAACCATCCGACAAACTTGGCGGGCGTGGGAACGTGGGACAACTCTAAGTAGGTTGCATGCTTGCCACGTGTCCCACGGATGTGAACAGGCAGGGACACCTGCGTAATTGCGCTGTGCCGCACACTTCCTTATAAATACATGCCCCCTGCGGAAAAGAAAACCTTCTTCCACCTCTCCACCTCGTCAAAACCCTAGCGCCACCGCTAGCTCTCGACGACGCCAGCGACGAAGCGCTTAGCTGCCGCGACTTCTCCGACGCCGTCCTCACGCCGGCCGCGGACATTGTCCTCTCCGCCGTCGCCGTAGGTGTCCTCCGTCGCCGAGTTAGGGCACGGTGGATTGAACTGCTCGGTCTCCAATTCATCCCATCTAGCAGTTCTTCGTGTGGTAAATATAACTCTATTTTTACCATCTTTTTGATCCGCAATGATTCATCCTATTTACCAAAAGTGGTTTATGTCTACACAAAGTTAGATCTATTCTGTCTGCATCTCATACTGCATAGTATATTCACTTAAGCTTCAAATCTAGTTAGATTCCTCACTTGTACTTATTTACGGATTCATACAAATCTGGAACCAACTCTCAACATATAAGTGAATGTCTTTGCAACATGAGGTCAATGTCTTCAAACTGATTTATCTTCAAAATCTTCTGAGAATGCATATGACCTCTTCCCCTTCCCTCGCATCTCTAATGCTGTCACAAGTACATGTCCGTGGGAGAATCCCTTGGTTCTCATAGTCTGCATTCATTTGCAGAATACTTACAACATCACATTAACTCTCCTGAAGCTAGTTCCTGTTTGACCAGCAAGCGAAAGCCTTTGAACATATTGAAGCCATTCAGTTTGAATTTCATGGCTACAGAGAAATCAGTAAGGAAGGGTGGCAGACAACGTCGAGGAGGAACATCAAAAGATTTGCCTGATGACCTCGCAGAACTTTACAAGACAGATCCTAAAGAGAATTATCATTAGCGCAAGACACGGATCCAATGGATTCGACGATATTGGGCTGAACAATGGTTCAAATACAAGTTCGTGACCCAGGAATATGCTGAGAAGAATGCTATGAAGAGTCCTTGGGGTGATATTCTCTATCGAGGCCTTCAACCCAAGAACAGAGCTGAAGCTATTGCGCAGGGTTTCTATCCCTGCATGGTCCGTGGACCTCAGCCTGCAAATGCCGACCCAACATCATTGCTCTGGTGTCGTGACGACAATCTCTTCAAGCGCAACTTTCAGCACGCAAAGGCATCGGCCAAAGAAAACAAGAAGTCATTGGGATTAGACTTCAACCCTGGTCCCTCTGCTCCCCGTGCTGACGGCTCACGTGATGCGGAACCAAATGTCATCGGCCCCTTCTCCAACCTTGATGGCCTCATCACTTACATCTTGGTCCAAGGTGCCAAAGTGGATCATTCTGATAATGATGCTGACACTGATGAAGCCCCAGCTCCTCCTCCAAAACCGCAGAAGCCAAAGAAGCTTAAGGCTTCAGGATCAGCTGCTCCTCCAAAAGCTTCTCAGGTGAAGCCACTGACCACTGCACCTCCTGAAGACAGTGTGCAGTCTGAAGATTTATCACGAATCTCCAAGAAGACGGAGAAGAAAAAGAAAATCATCAAGAGTACTGATCAGACATTGACTCCTGCTGCCATTCTGCATGAAGAGCACATTGATCTGTCCAGCGATGAAGATCTTGCAGATGATGCCCTTGAGCAACTGATCAAGAGCAAGGAAGAAGCAGAGATCTTCAACAATTTGCCTCTCTTTGATGTGGCAATCATCCATAACTTCATTGATGAGTGGTTTGACACCCCAAATCTTAGCTTTGATGACTTGCAACTTCCAATTGGCCTCATCGTCTCCTTCAATGGCGCCATTGCTTCTGAGCTAGCTCTCGCTCAGCGCATCGTTGAGCTGAAAAACAAAATTGATTATGAGAAGGCTCAGTTCAAGAAGCATGTGGCGAAGCTCAGCGTGCAAGATGTTAGAAACTTCAAGGTCATGCTGCATGAGCTCAAGGAAGCCTTTCATAAGAAGCGTGAAGAAGCTCAAGGCTCTCGTGAGCGTATGAAGAGTCTGGCTGACAAGTGTGTGCTTGCCTACAATGAGGCTGAGAAGCGCAAGTCTCTTGGCCGTCCTGGCATTGACCCCAGGATGGCTGCAAAGAAGAAGAAGCTCTCTACTGCCGAACCCGCACCTTCAAGTCAAGAAGCACCTCGCATTATCTTCCCAAGTAGCATGACTGGCTCGAAACCAAAGGCCATGTCAACCGCTTCAGAACTGAAGAAGACGAGGGCTGCAGAGGCTGAAGCCAGAAAAAGGAAAACCTCAGAAGCCTCTAATGCTGCTCCCTCCAAGAAGAAGCGCAAGACCAAGAAAAGTCGGGCTGCTCCCACAGAGCCCCTTGTTGTTGAACCCATCTCAGTGGTTCGTCCTGCATCTGCAACCCAAGAACTACGAAAGACTGTTCATGAGGCTGCTTCCACAGAGGCTCCTGAAGCTGACGAGATTCCAGCAGTTGATCCCATCACTGCTGAAGACATTGGTCACCATGATAATGCTGAAGATGATGAAGTTCTTCCTCAAATTGAATACAATGTGGTATCATTGCCTGTTCTCACGAACAGCGAAATCATCAGCATTGGTCGTCCTCTAACGCCAATTGCTCAGGATGCATCATGGGCCGATCGCCCGCAACAACAAGACTTCCCCAGTACTCCCCAACAACAACAAGCCACACCATCTGTGCAAGTTGAAGAGGATGAGGACCTGCCTACTCCATCTCCCAAGTCGTCGCCTGTCCTACAAAGGCTTCGCAAAGGACCAAGGCCTCAAGTCCCTCTTCCGAGCGTTCCAGAAGGAGAAGTGCATCATCAACCTGTTGCAGGTCAAGTGTTTCCTGAAGCTACTCCAACTGAGAATGTCTCCGTGTCTGAAGCCCAAGCTGCTGAAGACAATCCGGCTGCATCAGCCGATGAAAGACAAGAAGACGTACTTGTCCCTACTCCCCCAGTTATTGAAGAAGCTGTTCATGAAGTGAACATGTCTGTGCCTGACCCTCCAGCTCATCAAGTGGAGGTTGAAAACCTTGAGGCTGCCACCACCAACACCAATGAAGCCATGAAGCTAATGTGGAGCTTGAACCAACCAGTGTGCCTGAAGCCAATGAGGCAACTACTCCTGAAGCACCTGTTGTGCAGCCTGAAGCCTCAGCTGCTGCCACTGCTCCTGTTCCGCCACCAAGGCCCTATACAATTGAGCAAGCATACAACCATGGCGTGCTAATCACAGTAAGATGGCCCGTTCTGGTCCCTCCGCCTAATGTCTCTGGTCCTCAGTTTGACTATCACATTGAGCATAGGCCTCAGGTCCAGAAGCCAAAGCCAAGACTGCCAAGGTTTCCAGGTACTGCCACATCTGTCGGGTCCTTCAATGCAAATGGCTTCAAAAGCCACAACACCTTCTTTGACAGCTCAAAGAACCCTTACGCTAAGCCAAGAATATCATCTGATCGATTCTGGAGTCATCAGCAACGAAGCTATTACTCCTGTGTTCTGTATGATCAAGGGCGCATTTTCCCTCATATGCGCCTCGACACTGAAGCCATTGCTAGACTGCCGTGCTTAGAAGAAGCACTTGACTCTTTTCGCGATGCCGGTCTGCTCAGCTTTGTGACTGATAAAGAACATTGGAATGAAGAACTTTTGCTTCAATTCTATGCTACCCTCCACATTCGCGGCTACAACAGAGATATCAAGACCTGGGTTCTCGAGTGGATGACGGGAAATGTTCATCATGAAGCCAAAGCTCTTGACATCATTGAGCTTACATGCCTATCCACTCCCGGAGAGCTATATGAACCTGGTTGTCAAAAATTCCGCAATGCACCAGAGAGCATCTTCCATAAGCTTGAACCCAACATGAGCCAGATGTTGAGCATGATGAAGCCATTGCCTCATGACGCTGAATACCCAAAGGAGTTCTTTGTTGATGACCTTGAATATCTGCCGCACACCATATATCACATCATCAGGCGGACTCTATGGCCTATCAAAGGACATTCATTAGCTGCAAAACTTGAAGGAGCCATGAAGACATTGGTATTTTACATCCTCAATGGCATAAGCTTCAACTCCCAAGATTTCTTCATCAGGCAACTTGCTGCATCTGGATCTGACCTTTTTGGCCTCAAATTCTATGCTCCATGGGTCATGCGCCTCATCAAGCAACACTCTACTGTCAACTATCATCCCTCTGCTCGCAATCATGTGATCTTTCTACCAGAAGTTGATATGTCAGTTGAAGCCATATACCCTGAGCCTGCGAAGAAGCCTCTCGGGTCCTTAATGACCGAGAACTTCTTGTGGCTCTGCACCAGAAATTGGATAAGCATCATTTCTGGCTCAAGCGTCAGATGCAAAGTCTCTTGGTGGATGTAAATCACATTCGCAATCTTGCCACCAAGAATGCATTTGTCACTCACGAAACTTGTCGGCGATCATGGAAGAGTTTGACCCTGCTCAGTGCTGAAGCAGATCTTCAAGACGATGGCTTCACTGAACGATTCAAGTTTGACTCCACTCTTCCATGGAATGCTGTCCTACGACGAACTCCATCCCTTGAAGACTCTGACTATTCTTCCTCCGCGGAAACCGTGAATGCCAATGTGATCGATGATGAAGACGATGCTACTTCACCACCCCCTACTTCTGCACGCATCGACACTGCACCAAGTTCGTCTGCACCGCCAAACAACAACGACAACCCTGCTGCTTTACCTACTCCTCATGAGGACGAGTAGATGCTCTATGTCTTCAAACCTTTTTGGTCATTACTGAAAAAAGGGGGAGAAGCGTATGAGTTGATAGTCTTCAAGCGGGTTCATATGGGCGGTTGCTTTATATTTTGCCTCGTGTTTACAACTCTCGCTTTTGAAACATTTGGTTCTTTGAGTTGTAACACTTAAACTCGATGGTCGTCTGCTCCTTATTTGCTTTACTGTGATGCGATGATAACTTCCACACTTAGATCATTCTGCAGACGTCCATTTTTCATTATGCATGTCATTCTAGTTGCTATATCATTTCATGCATGATGAATTATCTTCATAGGTTGAAGAGGATCTCCACAAGTACAACCTGCCATGTGCATTTGCATTCCAAAAGCAAATCATTTATATGCACATCTTTAGGGGGAGCCCTTGCCACTTATGAAGACAATACCCTATCCTTTACAATTTCACATACTTCTTTCCCGTTGAAAACTTCAACCAGTTTGTCATCAATCACCAAAAAGGGGGAGATTGTAAGTGCATCTAGTGCCACCCCTGGTTGGTTTTGGAGTATTGACGACAAAGTTGGTTGAGGGACTAATGCGTTTGTGAGAATTGCAGGATAACGCAGGTAGTGTCCCTCATTGATTCGGTTTACCTACCGGAGATGACCCCTAAAAATGTATGAAGACATTGAAGACAATGGTGGTATGTGAAGATATTCACATTGAAGACTATGACGAGAGAAGACATAGAGCGAAGACTATGGAGCGCGAAGACTGTGTTGTTTCGTTGTTTCCTTTTCTTCTTTGTTGAGTCATAGGAACCACCGTACTGTTAAGTGGGGTCCAAGTGAACTAAGTCAGAGTGACTGAAGTGATGCTCAACCCAAATCCTATGTCTTCGAGCGAAGACAATGAGAGCAAATCTTATCCAGAGCTGGATGAGTCAGCTTTGCTTGTAGCCCAAGTAAAGTTGCCGTGTGTGTTTGAAATCTGACTGTTGGAACACGTGTCAGTTCCTTAGTGACCCAGGGTCATTTCGGACATACCAGGTCAGGTTGCCTTGTGGCTATAAATAGCCCACCCCCTACACCATAAATTGGTGGCTGCTCAGAGTTAGTTTACGACTTTTGTCGTTTTGGGAGCAACCCACCTCGAAGCCTTTGAGAGAGAAATCCTTGCGAGGACAAAGCCCAAACACCCAGAGCCAAAGAGTGTTAGGCATCACTGAAGTCTTTCTGTCTATGTGACCTAAAGACTTATTACACTTGAGGACTGTGTATCCTCTAGCCGGTTAGGTGTCGCGTTCTGAGCATCCAAGAGTCATTGTGGATTGCCGGTGAACGAAGTCTGTGAAGGTTCGGAAGTCTACCTTGAAGACTTACCAGAGTGATTGGGCGAGGACTAGGTGTCCTTAGCTCAAGGGGAATAAGGTGAAGACGCGGTCTTCTGAGTTGAATCTCAGCCTCCCTAACCAGACGTACAGTTGTCACAGCAACTGGAACTGGTCCAACAAATTCTGTGTCTTCAACAAGTGACTGGTTCTATCTCTTCCTTCCTTTACTTAAGTTTGTCTTCGTGAAGTCATTGCCTATCCGTGTATCTGTTTGACTTCATTGCTTGACTACTACTGTTGATTGGCTTCATACTATCTTCCATCCTGATCCTTACTACTTAGCTGCTATTAGTCCTGTACTTTCACATCATTGCATACTTGACTATGGTTTGCTTATGGTAGTTTATCTTTCGCTGCATATCAACTTGGTCATTTCTATTGTTTGTCTTCGAAACTTACAAGTTTTGAAGACTTTCATAAAAATCGCCTATTCACCCCCCTCTAGTCGATACTAGCACTTTCAAAGTTAAAAACAAAGAATTTAGTTTTGGTTCTTCGCCTTCTGGGCAAAGGCCGTGACGCAAGACCCTTAGGTTCTTGTCGCTAGTCCTGGCCTTCTCCTCCCTGAGCCAAGCAAAGGAAGCAAGCAAACGAACCGAGCGATGCAGCGTTGAGCTACACAGGAAGAGCAAGTCAGGGGAGGAAATCCAAAGCACAAAATTAGTAAATAAGCCATCCATCTCACTGGTCCTGTCTACAAAAGCAATTTTCCTCATATCCCAGGTTGGCAACCAATTTGTTCCACATACCAACACGAACCTCGAGCCAGAGCCTAAGATACCAATTGGTTATCTTTACATGTAAATAAAAAGGTGGGAGTCAATATTACAATACGCTTACCAAAAATGTTCCTCTACGAAAAATTATCATGAAGAATCACCTGCCAAGAATAAAAACTGAGAGCAAGTCTGCAAAATAACAAATTGTTAACAATATGTTCAGTAATATAAATCTCACTGTTCTTGCACACCCTTGAGACTTGAGAGCATATCATTTTTTTCCTTCAGACTATACTCTCGTCTATGAACAGAAAAAGAAAACCATAGAAACAAAATTCAAGTCTATAGAATAACACAAAGCATCACTAACAGTTCAGTACCATGTGAATGGAGACATACCATACCATCCTTCTTTACCTTCTGACTGCACTTCTATTTGTGAGAATTCTAGTAAGTAGATGGGAAATTTAGCAAAATACAACCATTGGAATATGTGAAGCCGTATAAACTGAATAATGTAGATAATATCACATGTGCATTATTGGCCTCTAAGATGGAACAAAACTGAATACTACCCAAAACAACACACAAATCTGACTGACACTTTTAAAATTTCATATCTCTCTTATACTACCTAATAAATTCAAGTTGTATACACCTTTTCCAATTGCACAAAAATTTAATTCAGCTTCTAAAGTCTGCAATAGCCCCATAATTCAAAACAGTCTGCAATACCCCCATTACTAACTCTAGTTCAGCAAATCCCTGAGGAAGAGTCATTGGTGAGGATGGCCTAACTCCGCCATATACCATAACTATTCTCAACTACCATATCCAGACAAAGTATTGTTAATTTGACAGGAACCAAAATTGAGTTACAAATAGAAATAACAAAAGTAAAATGTCAAGCATAAGTAGTCTATTAGAGGAATCATTCCCAAAAGCAATTTTGAGCGGAACACCAGAGCACAGCAAGTTGTGACAACTCACATCCCAAATGATAGCAGATTTATTTAAACTGTCAGTGGAATCACAGTACAAATGTTAAAACCAGTAGCATCACACGGGAACACTGTACAGTCAGTTAATGCATGCATACCTGCCGGTAACCTTGCTGCCATCACCGCTCACACTCCTCTGTGTGTCCTTCATCGTCATCTTTCCTTCGACCTAATGCTTCGGCAACTCCAACAACATGTTGTTGCTCCAAGAAATCAGTGAACACCACAGAGAGGGGCGTACTTGGGTCCTAAACTCCAAGCAAACAATTAATTAAGATCCCTTGCACACACACAGACACACACACACACACCCACACAGAGAGAGAGATCAGGGTATCCCAGGGTGAGGGATGAGAGAATCCGACCTACGGAGCGCGGCGCCAGTTGTGTGTCGCCGACTCGCCACTGCCGCTGCAGAGATAACACGACCATCGCCGCAAGACGCAGAATCTGTCGGAGCTCGCTCGCTCGGAATCGGCGAGGAACGCCGCCGCCAAGAACTTGGAGTTGAAGCCCCGCCGCTGGACCTCCTCCCGCGCCTCCTAGATCATCTCCACACCGTCCCCGGAACAGGATCCGACTCCTACTCGCCTCCTCGGCCGGATCTGGCCGAAGATCGCCGTCGCCGCGCCCGGCGGCGCGCAGCAGCATGGCGGTGGGTGGCAGGGCACTGGAGGCGGCGCACTGGAGGTGGGGGGTGGCGCGCAGCAACGTGGTGGCGGGTGGCGGCGCACTGGAGGCGTGGGCGGGGTCGTGCGGGTGGGGGGTTCTTTTTTTATGTTCTCTCTTCATTAGGAATGTAATGCGTACTTTATTAGTATGGAAGGAGATCGGTGGGAGAAATAAATCGGAGAGGGAGGTGATTTGTTTGGAAGGTGATCTTCTGTATATGGTATTATTTTTGAATTCTTAATTATCAAATATTTACATGATTAAATTGAATCGACACCTGCTAGATCAAGCACGAATATATGATAACTAATCCGATGGGTTTATGTGGGTGGTGAAGCGAAAAGGCAGGTGGGAGGGAGACAAAATAAAACCAGCAAAATAAAACCAACGAAAGTGGTGAGACAAAAAAAACCAGCGAAAAATAACCGGCGAACTATTCACCAACTGCTCTATTAGAAGTAGAGATAACCTTGTACACGGCTATAGAGCCATAGGATTCAAAATTCCACATATTTAGTATCTATGAAGTCATAAATTTATGTCACACACATGTTCAATACGATAAGGATGATGCCCTTGCATTTGCGAGAGCCACATTCCTAGTTAGTATGAAAGGAAACCGATCCTTGGGCCTCATTGAGGAATCTCTTAGGTAACGGCTGGATGCCAGAGATTGCTCGTGCTTGGAGAGCAGGTCGATAACATCTTTGATAGATGGCCGATCGTCACGCGCCGGCTCGACACACGCCAACCCGGTGACCATGACACGCTCCATCTGCCACCACCACTGATTCAACTCCCCTCTCAGCTTCTCATCTACCATCTCGAGGATGGCTTTTCTGCTATGAGACTCCCTCACAGTGGTGATGAGGGTGTTCCGGTGCGCTGCCGTTCCCGGGATGGACGGTCTCACGCCAGTGGCCACCTCTAGCAGCACCAACCCGAAGCTGTATATATCAGAGGCGGGGCTAAGTGTACCAAGCCCGATGTACCTGGGGTCCATGTAGTCCATGCTCCCGATCACGGTTGTCCGAGGAGTACCCCTGCCGCCATGGCGACTGACTTGCTGTACGAGTCCAAAGTCACCGAGCTTGGCCTCAAAGCCCTCTCCCAGCATCACGTTGCTGGGCTTTATGTCCCGGTGCAACACGTACCTCTTCGCTGAGTCGTAGGCGCCATTGTGGAGGTAGTCGATGGCGGCTGCGATACCGAGAAGGATATTGTACCTCTGCGGCCATGTCAACATCCTCCCGCCAGCGCCACCACCATGGAGATGGTCGCTGACACTACCGTTGGGTTCAAGCTCGTACACAAGCACCAACCGGCCACCATCGTCGCACCAACCGATAAGCCGTAGGAGTTTCTTATGGCTCAACTGACACAGGGTCTTGATCTCGTGCACATAGTTCTTCCGGTTACGCTTCAACGTTGGTTGTCGCATCTCCTTCACAGCCACCTCCCGCTGGTTCTGCATCGGTAGCAGCCCTCTGTACACGTCACCGAAGGAACCCTTGCCGATCTTCCTATCCCGTGAGAAGTTGTCCGTCGCCGCTACCAGCTCAGAGTAGGAGAATTTTCTTGCAACTTTGATTTTCCCGGCGATCAAATAGCATCGTTAGTTTAGAGAAGAAAATTGATCGAGTGATTTTTCTAATTAATTAATTAAAAAAATCTAGTATTTACCTTGCAAACAGTTTCCGTCGAGGCACCGTCTTTGCCTGTTCATAAATGTAGTATAGAGAAGAGCGAGAAGAGCCACTAGTAAACTGGCTAATAAAACTGCCGTGACAGCTAGGAATATCACCCACATTTTTGTCTCAGTGTGAGATGGATCTGCTAGCAAAATAAAAATCAATTACTGTCTTAATTTTTGGTGCTAAATGGTAGGGTCATTATAAAAAGATAAATCCAGCTTAACTTTAATTCTAACAATAACCCTACACAAAATTTTAAAAATATAGAAAGTCCATTTCTCCCTCCTAAAACATTGGCTTGGCTATTAAGCTAATTCTTTTAGGCTCACCAAACTCTCTTAATCATCATGTCCCGGTTTGCCAACCATTGTGACAGAAAAATTGTTGTTGTAAAATGTTAGAATATGAATCGAAAATCATGTAGTTTATACACACATTCTTACAAAAAGTATGACCATCTACAAACTATGCAAAGAAAAAAAAAGATATTTACCGCATAAGTCACAAATGTTAATATTTTGTAACCAATATGCACACAAATATACATCATCTTGTAAACTACATGTATTAAAAAATCAAAGTTTTTAGGACTTGTTAGCATAATTTTGTTCTTACATAAACCAGTCGGTGGGTGTGAGAACGGGTTAAGGTTTAGTTTTAGGTCGCTAAATGATGTTGTGATGTTACTGTGAAATTTTAGTAAATTGCTCAGTGGTATGATACTTTCAGAGGTTAAAGTTTAGTTTTAGGTCGCTAAATGATGTTGTGATGTTACTGTGAAATTTTTGCCAAAAAGAACAAAAAAGTTGTTCAAACAACCACGAAAATAGAAGGAAATGGACTGGGTACACTGGATTATGATTTACAAGAATCCACCGTAATATCAAACGCGGTCTAAGTGAGCCAAAAGAAATGTGAGCCAAGCCAGTAGTTTCACTGGGAGTGAATTTCTTCCCTTTTTTAAAGGACCCTCTTATATGGCTGACGTTCGCTGGGATGGGCCGGGCGGCATTTGTGAACATTTTGATGGAAGTTTTAGTTGGTTGAGGGGTGACAGTTTGTTCAGATGAACATGTCATTTTACGGAAAGAAGGCTCAACATTTTGGAGCATTAATTTAATTCCTGAAAATATCTATATATGTGTGTTAATAAAATAATATTATTCCTATTATACATGTACCAACACCTGAAGTGTTGCAATTCACTGTTGCCAAGCAACAAGACTTGGATTTCTGTACATTCAGCACCAACGTATGAAAGTGTTGTAGAAGTCGATTTTATGTATTGTCTTCTTGCAATGGTCTCTTTACCAACGGTAGTATAAGCGTTGCATTATGCGCTAGCAACGCTGGATAAGGCTACGCATCCCAAACCGTTGGTAATGACACTTGCAATGCATATATGGACTTTTAGATACGGAAAAAAGCGTTGCTAGAGGTGAGGTCTTGTTGTAGTGCCTGTCCACGAGGGTGGGGCGCGCCCCCTTGTCTCATGGGCCCCCTGATGCTCCACTGACCTGAACTCCAACTCTATATATTTTGTTCCGCGGAGAAAAAAAATCGGAGAGAAACTTTCGTCGCGTTTTACGATACGGAGCCGCCGCCAAGCCCTAATCTCTCTCGGGAGGGCTGATCTGGAGTCCGTTCGGGGCTCCGGAGAGGGGCATTCATCGCTGTCATCATCATCAACCATCCTCCATCACCAATTTCATGATGCTCACCGCCGTGCGTGAGTAATTCCATTGTAGGCTTGTTGGACGATGATGGGTTGGATGAGATTTACCATGTAATTAGGTTAGTTTTGTTAGGGTTTGATCCCTAGTATCTACTATGTTCTGAGATTGATGTTGCTATAACTTTGCTATGCTTGATGCTTGTCACTAGGGCCCGAGTGCCATGATTTCAGATCTGAACCTATTATGTTTTCATGAATATATGTGAGTTCTTGATCCTATCTTGCAAGTCTATAGTCACCTATTATGTGTTATGATCCGACAACCCCGAAGTGACAATAATCGCTCGGTGATGACCGTAGTTTGAGGAGTTCATGTATTCACTATGTGTTAATGCTTTGGTCCGGTACTCTATTAAAAGGAGGCCTTAATATCCCTTAGTTTCCATTAGGACCCCGCTGCCACGGGAGGGTAGGACAAAAGATGTCATGCAAGTTCTTTTCCATAAGCACGTATGACTATATTCGGAATACATGCCTACATTACATTGATGAACTAGAGCTAGTTCTGTGTCACCCTATGTTATAACTATTACATGATGAATTGCATCCAACATAGTTATCCATCACTGATCCAATGCCTACGAGCTTTTCACATATTGTGCTTTGCTTATTTACTTTATCATTGCTACTGTTACAATCACTACAAAACTGCTATCATTACTTTTGCCACCGTTACCATTACTATCATACTACTTTGCTACTAAATATTTTGCTGCAGATACTAAGTTATCCAGGTGTGGTTGAATTGACAACTCAACTGCTAATACTTGAGAATATTCTTTGGCTCCCCTTTTGTCGAATCTGTTGGGGAACGTTGCAGAAAATAAAAATTTCTACGCTTTCACCAAGATCAATCTATGAGTTCATCTAGCAACGAGAGAGAGGAGTGCATCTACATACCCTTGTAGATCGTGAGCGGAAGTGTTCAAGAGAACGGGGTTGAGGGAGTCGTACTCGTCGTGATCCAAATCACCGATGATCCTAGTGCTGAACGGACAGCACGTCCGCGTTCAACACATGTACGGTTGGGAAGACGTCTCCTCCTTCTTGATCCAGCAAGGGGGAAGGAGAGGTTGATGAAGATCCAGCAGCACGACGGCGTGGTGGTGGATGCAGCAGCGATCTCGGCAGGGCTTCGCCAAGCTTCTACGAGAGGGAGAGGTGTAGTAGGGGCAGAGGGAGGCGCCAAGAGCATGGGTGCGGCTTCCTTCCCTTCCCCTCTCTTTATATAGGCCCCCTAGGGGGGCGGCCTAGGAGATGCAATCTCCAAGGGGGGCGGCGGCCAAGTGGGGTGGCTTGCCCCCCAAGCCAAGTGGAGGCGCCCCCCACCCCTAGGGTTTCCAACCCTAGGCGCAGGGGGCCCAAGGGAGGCGCACCAGCCCACCAGAGGCTGGTTCCCCTCCCACTTCAGCCCATGGGGTCCTCCGGGATAGGTGGCCCCACCCGGTGGACCCCCGGGACCCTTCCGGTGGTCCCGGTACAATACCGGTGACCCCCGAAACTTTCCCGATGGCCAAAACTTGACTTCATATATATAATTCTTTACCTCCGGACCATTCCGGAACTCCTCGTGACGTCCGGGATCTCATCCGAGACTCCGAAAAACTTTCGGCTTACTGCATACTCATATCTCTACAACCCTAGCGTCACCGAACCTTAAGTGTGTAGACCCTACGGGTTCGGGAGACATGCAGACATGACCGAGACGCCTCTCCGGTCAATAACCAACAGCGGGATCTGGATACCCATGTTGGCTCCCACAAGCTTCTCGATGATCTCATCGTATGAACCACGATGTCGAGGATTCAATCAATCCCGTATAGAATTCCCTTTGTCAATCGGTACTTTACTTGCCCGAGATTCGATGGTCGGTATCCCGATACCTCGTTTAATCTCGTTACCGGCAAGTCACTTTACTCGTACCATAATGCATGATCCCGTGACCAGACACTTGGTCACATTGAGCTCATTATGATGATGCATTACCGAGTGGGCCCAGAGATACCTCTCCGTCATACGGAGTGACAAATCCCAGTCTCGATTCGTGCCAACCCAACAGACACTTTCGGAGATACCCGTAGTGCACCTTTATAGTCACCCAGTTACGTTGTGACGTTTGGCACACCCAAAGCACTCCTACGGTATCCGGGAGTTGCACAATCTCATGGTCTAAGGAAATGATAATTGACATTTGGAAAAGCTCTAGCTAAACGAAATACACGATCTTTGAGCTATGCTTAGGATTGGGTCTTGTCCATCACATCATTCTCCTAATGATGTGATCCCGTTATCAATGACATCCAATGTCCATAGTCAGGAAACCATGACTATCTGTTGATCAACGAGCTAGTCAACTAGAGGCTCACTAGGGACATGTTGTGGTCTATGTATTCACACGTGTATTACGATTTCCGGATAACACAATTATAGCATGAATAACAAACAATTATCATGAACAAAGAAATATAATAATAACCATTTTATTATTGCCTCTAGGGCATATTTCCAACAGTCTCCCACTTGCACTAGAGTCAATAATCTAGTTACATTGAGATGAATCGAACACCCATAGAGTTCTGGTGTTGATCATGTTTTGCTCTAGGGAGAGGTTTAGTCAACGGATCTGCTACATTCAGGTCCGTATGTACTTTACAAATATCTATGTCTCCATCTTGAACATTTTCACGAATGGAGTTGAAGCGACGCTTGATGTGCCTGGTCTTCTTGTGAAACCTGGGCTCCTTGGCAAGTGCAATAGCTCCAGTGTTGTCACAGAAGAGTGTGATCGGCCCCGACACATTGGGTATGACTCCTAGGTCGGTGATGAACTCCTTCACCCAGATTGCTTCATGCGCTGCCTCCGAGGCTGCCATGTACTCTGCTTCACATGTAGATCCCGCCAAGACGCTTTGCTTGCAACTGCACCAGCTTACTGCCCCACCATACAAAATATACACGTATCCGGTTTGTGACTTAGAGTCATCCAGATCTGTGTCGAAGCTAGCGTCGACGTAACCCTTTACGATGAGCTCTTCGTCACCTCCATAAACGAGAAACATATCCTTAGTCCTTTTTAGGTACTTTAGGATGTTCTTGACCGCTGTCCAGTATTCCATGCCGGGATTACTTTGGTACCTTCCTACCAAACTTACGACAAGGTTTACATCAGGTCTGGTACACAGCATGGCATACATAATAGACCCTATAGCTAAAGCATAGGGGATGACACTCATCTTTTCTCTATCTTCTTCCATGGTCGGGCATTGAGCTGAGCTCAATTTCACACCTTGCAACACAAGCAAGAACCCCTTCTTAGACTGATCCATATTGAACTTCTTCAATATCTTATCAAGGTATGTGCTTTGTGAAAGACCTATGAGGTGTCTCGATCTATCCCTATAGATCTTGATGCCTAGTATGTAAGCAGCTTCTCCAAGGTCCTTCATTGAAAAACACTTATTCAAGTAGGCCGTAATGCTGTCCAAAAGTTCTATATCATTTCCCATCAAAAGTATGTCATCTACATATAATATGAGAAATGCTACAGAGCTCCCACTCACTTTCTTGTAAACGCAGGCTTCTCCATAAGTCTGCATAAACCCAAACGCTTTGATCATCTCATCAAAGCGAATGTTCCAACTCCGAGATGCTTGCACCAACCCATAAATGGATCGCTGCAGCTTGCATACCTTGTTAGCATTCTCAGGGTCGACAAAACCTTCCGGCTGCATCATATACAGTTCTTCCTTAAGATGGCCGTTAAGGAATGCCGTTTTGACGTCCATTTGCCATATCTCATAATCATAGTATGCGGCAATTGCTAACATGATTTGGACGGACTTTAGCTTCACTACGGGAGAGAATGTCTCATCGTAGTCAACCCCTTGAACTTGTCGATAACCCTTAGCGACAAGTCGAGCTTTATAGATGGTAACATTACCATCCACGTCCGTCTTCTTCTTAAAGATCCATTTGTTTTCTATCGCTCGCCGATCATCGGGCAAGTCTGTCAAAGTCCATACTTCATTTTCATACATGGATCCTATCTCGGATTGCATGGCTTCAAGCCATTTGTTGGAATCTGGGCCCGCCATCGCTTCTTCATAGTTCGAAGGTTCACCGTTGTCTACCAACATGATTTCCAGGACAAGTTTGCCATACCACTCTGGTGTGGAATGTGTCCTCGTGGACCTACGAAGTTCAATAGTAACTTGATCCGAAGTACCTTGATCATCATCATTAACTCCCTCTTCAGTTGGTGCTGGCACCACAGGAACATCTTCCTGAGCTGCGCTACTCACCGGTTCAAGAGGTAGTACTTCATCAAGTTCCACTTTCCTCCCACTTACTTCTCTCGAGAGAAACTCTTTCTCCAGAAAGGACCCGTTCTTGGCAAAAAAGATCTTGCCTTCGGATCTGAGGTAGAAGGTATACCCAATGGTTTCCTTAGGGTATCCTATGAAGACGCATTTTTCCGGCTTGGGTTCGAGCTTTTCAGGTTGAAGTTTCTTGACATAAGCATCGCATCCCCAAACTTTTAGAAATGACAGCTTAGGTTTCTTCCCAAACCATAATTCATACGATGTCGTCTCAACGGATTTAGACGGTGCCCTATTTAAAGTGAATGTAGCTGTCTCTAGAGTATATCCCCAAAATGATAGCGGTAAATCGGTAAGAGACATCATAGATTGCACCATATCCAATAGAGTGCGATTACGATGTTCGGACACACCGTTATGCTGAGGTGTTCCAGGCGGCGTGAGTTGTGAAACGATTCCACATTTCCTTAAGTGCGTACCAAATTCATGACTTAAATATTCTCCTCCATGATCTGATCGTAAGATCTTTATTTTTCGGTCACGTTGATTCTCTACCTCATTCTAAAATTCCTTGAACCTTTCAAAGGTCTCAGACTTGTGTTTCATCAACTAGACATACCCATATCTACTCAAGTCATCAGTGAGAGTGAGAACATAACAATATCCTCCGCGAGCCTCAACGCTCATTGGACCGCACACATCAGTATGTATGATTTCCAATAATTTGGTTGCTCGCTCCATTGTTCCGGAGAATGGAGTCTTGGTTATTTTGCCCATGAGGCATGGTTCACATGGGTTAAATGATTCATAATCGAGAGACTCTAAAAGTCCATTAGCATGGAGCTTCTTCATGCGCTTGACTCCAATATGACCAAGGCGGCAGTGCCACAAGTATGTGGGACTATCGTTATCAACTTTACATCTTTTGGTATTCACACTATGAATATGTGTAACATCACGTTCGAGATTAATTAAGAATAAAACATTGACCATCGGGGCATGACCATAAAACATATCTCTCATATAAATAGAACAACCATTACTCTCGGATTTAAATGAGTAGCCATCTCATATTAAACGAGATCCAGATACAATGTTCATGCTCAAAGCTGGCACTAAATAACAATTATTGAGGTTTAAAACTAATCCCGTAGGTAAATGTAGAGGTAGCATGCCGACGGCGATCACATCGACCTTGGAACCATTCCCGACGCGCATCGTCACCTCATCCTTCGCCAGTCTCCGCTTATTCCGCAACTCCTGCTTTGAGTTACAAATATGAGCAACGACACCGGTATCAAATACCCAGGAGCTACTACGAGTACTGGTAAGGTACACATCAATTACATGTATATCACATATACCTTTAGTGTTGCCGGCCTTCTTGTCCGCTAAGTATTTGGGGCAGTTCCGCTTCCAGTGTCCGCTTCCCTTGCAATAAAAGCACTCAGTCTCAGGCTTGGGTCCATTCTTTGGCTTCTTCCCGGCAACTGGCTTACCGGGCGCGGAAACTCCCTTGCCATCCTTCTTGAAGTTCTTCTTACCCTTGCCTTTCTTGAACTTAGTGGTTTTATTCACCATCAACACTTGATGTTCCTTTTTGATCTCTACCTCCGCTGATTTCAGCATTGAATATACCTCAGGAATGGTCTTTTCTATCCCCTGCATATTGAAGTTTATCACAAAGCTCTTGTAGCTCGGTGGAAGCGACTGAAGGATTCTGTCAATAACTGCGTCATCCGGGAGATTAACTCCCAGCTGAGTCAAGCGGTTGTGCAACCCAGACATTTTGAGTATGTGCTCACTGACAGAACTATTTTCCTCCATCTTACAACTGAAGAACTTGTCGGAGACTTCATATCTCTCGACCCGGGCATGATCTTGGAAAACCATTTTCAGCTCTTCGAACATCTCATATGCTCCGTGCTGCTCAAAACGCTTTTGGAGCCCCGGTTCTAAGCTGTAAAGCATGCCGCACTGAACGAGGGAGTAATCATCAGCACGAGACTGCCAAGCGTTCATAACGTCTTGGTTCTCTAGGATGGGTGCTTCACCTAGCGGTGCTTCTAAGACATAATCTTTCTTTGCAGCTATGAGGATGATCCTCAGGTTCCGGACCCAGTCCGTATAGTTGCTGCCATCATCTTTCAGCTTGGTTTTCTCTAGGAACGCGTTGAAGTTGAGGTGGACATGAGCGTTGGCCATTTGATCTACAAGACATTTTGTAAAGATTTTAGACTAAGTTCATGATAATTAAGTTCACTTAATCAAATTATTTAATGAACTCCCACTCAGATTAGACACTCCTCTAGTCATCTAAGTGATACATGATCCGAGTCGACTAGGCCGTGTCCGATCATCACGTGAGACGGACTAGTCATCATCGGTGAACATCTCCATGTTGATCGTATCTTCCATACGACTCATGTTCGACCTTTCGGTCTCTTGTGTTCCGAGGCCATGTCTGTACATGCTAGGCTCGTCAAGTTAACCTAAGTGTTTATGCATGTGTAAATCTGTCTTACACCCGTTGTATGTGAACGTTAGAATCTATCACACCCGATCATCATGTGGTGCTTCAAAACAACGAACTTTCGCAATGGCGCACAGTTAGGGGGAACACTTTCTTGAAATTATTATGAGGGATCATCTTATTTACTACCGTCGTTCTAAGTAAACAAGATGCAAAAACATGATAAACATCACATGCAATCAAATAGTGACATGATATGTCCAATATCATATAGCTCCTTTGATCTCCATCTTTGGGGCTCCATGATCATCTTCGTCATCGGCATGACACCATGATCTCCATCATCATGATCTCCATCATCGTGTCTCCATGAAGTTGCTCGCCAACTATTACTTCTACTACTATGGCTAACGGTTTAGCAATAAAGTAAAATAATTACATGGCATTTAATCATTGACACGCAGGTCATACAATAATTAAGACAACTCCTATGGCTCCTGCCGGCTGTCATACTCATCGACATGCAAGTCATGATTCCTATTACAAGAACATGATCTCATACATCACATATATATCATTCATCACAACTTTTGTCCATATCACATCACAAGGCATATGCTGCAAAAACAAGTTAGACGTCCTCTAATTGTTGTTGCATGTTTTTACGTGGCTGCAATAGGGTTCTAGCAAGAACGTTTTATTACCTACGTGAAAGCCACAACGTGATATGCCAACTTCTATTTACCCTTCATAAGGACCCTTTTCATCGAATCCGCTCCAACTAAAGTGGGAGAGACAGACACCCGCTAGCCACCTTATGCAACTAGTGCATGTCAGTCGGTGGAAACCGTCTCACGTAAGCGTACGTGTAAGGTCGGTCCGGGCCGCTTCATCACACGATGCCGCCGAAGCAAAATAAGACTAGTAGTGGCAAGAAAGTTGACAACATCTACGCCCACAACAAATTGTGTTCTACTCGTGCAAAGAGAACTACGCATAGACCTAGCTCATGATGCCACTGTTGGGGAACGTTGCAGAAAATAAAAAATTTCTACGCTTTCACCAAGATCAATCTATGAGTTCATCTAGCAACGAGAGAGAGGAGTGCATCTACATACCCTTGTAGATCGCGAGCGGAAGCATTCAAGAGAACGGGGTTGAGGGAGTCGTACTCGTCGTGATCCAAATTACCGATGATCCTAGTGCTGAACGGACATCACCTCCGCGTTCAACACAGGTACGGTTGGGAAGACGTCTCCTCCTTCTTGATCCAGCAAGGGGAAAGGAGAGGTTGATGAAGATCCAGCAGCACGACGGCGTGGTGGTGGATGCAGCAGCGATCTCGGCAGGGCTTCGCCAAGCTTCTACGAGAGGGAGAGGTGTAGCAGGGGGAGAGGGAGGCGCCAAGAGCATGGGTGCGGCTGCCCTCCCTCCCCTTCTCTTTATATAGGCCCCTAGGGGGGGCGCCGGCCCTAGGAGATGCAATCTCCAAGGGGGGGCGGCGGCCAAGGGGGGTGGCTTGCCCCCCAAGCCAAGTGGAGGCGCCCCCACCCCTAGGGTTTCCAACCCTAGGCGCAGGGGGGCCCAAGGGGGGGCGCACCAGCCCACCAGGGGCTAGTTCCCCTCCCACTTCAGCCCATGGGGTCCTCTGGGATAGGTGGCCCCACCCGGTGGACCCCCGAGACCCTTCCGGTGGTCCCGGTTCAATACCGGTGACCCCCGAAACTTCCCGATGGCCGAAACTTGACTTCCTATATATAATTCTTTACCTCCGGACCATTCCGGAACTCCTCATGATGTCCGGGATCTCATCCGGGACTCCGAACAACTTTAGGGTTACTGTATACTCATATCTCTACAACCCTAGCGTCACCGAACCTTAAGTGTGTAGACCCTACGGGTTCAGGAGACATGCAGACATGACCGAGACGCCTCTCCGGTCAATAACCAACAGCGGGATCTGGATACCCATGTTGGCTCCCACATGCTCCTCGATGATCTCATCGGATGAACCACGATGTCGAGGATTCAATCAATCTCGTATACAATTCCCTTTGTCAATCGGTATGTTACTTGCCCGAGATTCGATCGTCGGTATCCCAATACCTCGTTTAATATCATTACCGGCAAGTCACTTTACTCATACCGTAATGCATGATCCCATGACCAGACACTTGGTCACATTGAGCTCATTATGATGATGCATTACTGAGTGGGCCCAGAGATACCTCTCCGTCATATGGAGTGACAAATCCCAGTCTTGATTCGTGCCAACCCAACAGACACTTTCGGAGATACCCGTAGTGCACCTTTATAGTCACCCAGTTACGTTGTGACGTTTGGCACACCCAAAGCACTCCTACGGTATCCGGGAGTTGCACAATCTCATGGTCTAAGGAAATGATACTTGACATTTGGAAAAGCTCTAGCTAAACGAACTACACGATCTTTGAGCTATGATTAGGATTGGGTCTTGTCCATCACATCATTCTCCTAATGATGTGATCCGTTATCAATGACATCCAATGTCCACAGTCAGGAAACCATGACTATCTGTTGATCAACGAGCTAGTCAACTAGAGGCTCACTAGGGACATGTTGTGGTCTATGTATTCACACGTGTATTACGATTTCCGGATAACACAATTATAGCATGAATAACAGACAATTATCATGAACAACGAAATATAATAATAACCATTTTATTATTGCCTCTAGGGCATATTTCCAACAGAATCAATAAATTTGGGTTGAATACTCGCCCCTCGAAAACTGTTGCGATCCCCTATACTTGTGGGTTATTACGAACCCACAAGGAGCTAAAGGTAAGATCAATATTCTCCCAAGTCCTATCTGCCACTAATACGACTCTACATACACCAAACGTTTGCTTCCAACTAGATACGAGAAATAAAACTACGTTGTGGGTATGAAGAGGATAAATTTGCATGATATAGGAGAGCTAAAATATAAAAGTAGGTGCTATTATCATAAAGTTAGAATATATTACTAAATATTATAAATAGCGAGTGTGGAATAATGATGGATCGGTGTGCGTAATTGTCCTAGGCAATTGTTAACAAGACCGGTAGTTGTCATTGCAATTTCATATGAGGGAGAGGCATAAGCTAACATACTTTCTCTTCTTGGATCATATGCACTTATGATTGGAACTCTAGCAAGCATCCGCAACTACTAAAGATCATTAAGGTAAGACCCAACCATAGCATTAAAGTATCAAGTCCTCTTTATTCCCATACGCCATGTCTCACTTATCCGTGTTTGTGTTTCAGTCACTCATGCAACACAGACAATAAGTAAACCATGGACGTACTGCAACACCCTACAGCGGGAATCTCTCATGCTTGCGCGACACAGAGGGCACCATAGGACAGCACCAAAATAAAACATACAACTCATACCAATCTAGATCATCAATCAACCCAAATACAAAAGATATCTACTCAAAACATCATAGGATGGTAACACATCATTGGATCATAATATGTGGCATAAAGCACCATGTTCAAGTAGGGATTACAGCGGGGTGCGGGAGAGTGGACCGTGTAAAAGAGATGAGGATGGTGATGATGATGGTGATGTTGGTGAAGACGGTCACCGCGGCGATGATTCCCCTCCCGATGGCACTCCGGCACCACCGAGAGAGAGGAGGAGAGGTTCTCCCCCTTGTGCTTCATCCTTCATGGCCTCCCCCCAGGATGGGGAGAGGTTTCCCCTCTAGTCTTTGGACTTCATGGCGATGATTGCCCCTCTGGGATCCTCCTGCATGGCTTCCGGTGATGATGGCCCCCTCCGGCAGGGTGCTAGAGAGGGCCTAGATTGATTTCTCGTGGCTACAGAGGCTTGCGGCGGTGGAACTTCCGATCTAGGTTATTTCTCGAAGGTTATGTATTTATAGGAGAGCTTGGCGTTGATTTCACGTCAGGGGAGTCCTCGGGGTGTCCGCGAGGCAGGGGGTGCACCCCAGGGGGGTGGGCGCGCCCTCCACCCTCATGGGCCCCACGAGCCTCCTCTCCGGTAACTCTTTATTCCAGTATTTTTTATATTTTCCAGAAAAAATCTCCGTCGATTTTTCAGCGCATTCCGAGAACTTTTGTTTCTACACAAAACAACACGACAGTAGTTCTGCTAAAAACAGCGTCAGTCCGAGTTAGTTCTAACCAAATCATACCAAAAGCATGTAAAACTATTGTAAACATGGCATGAATACTTCATAAATTATAGATACATTGGAGACGTATCAGAACTCCGTGATGAACTATAGTATGCAAGGGATGATGAAAACGATTCCCGAGCTCTTCGTAATGCTGAAATTGACGAAGGTAGAAATCAAGAAAAAGCGTCAAGTGTTGATGATTAAACAAGACCACTAGTTCCAAGAAAAAAGGGCAAAGGAAAAGAAAGGGGAACTTCAAGAAGAATGGCAAGCAAGTTGTCACTCCCGTGAAGAAGCCCAAAGTTAGACCTAAGCCTAAAACTGAGTGCTTCTACTACAAAGGAAATGGTCACTGGAAGCGGAAGTACCCCAAATATTTGGCGGATAAGAGGGATGGCAAAGTGAACAAAGGTATATTCGATATACATGTTATTGATGTGTACCTTGCTAGTGTTCATAGTAGCCCCTGGGTATTTGATACTTGTGAAGGAAATATGCCCTAGAGGCAATAATAAAGTTATTATTTATTTCCTTATATCATGATAAATGTTTATTATTCATGCTAGAATTGTATTAACCGGAAACATAATACATGTGTGAATACATAGACAAACATAGTGTCACTAGTATGCCTCTACTTGACTAGCTCGTTTATCAAAGATGGTTATGTTTCCTAGCCATGGACAAATGAGTTGTCATTTGATTAACGGGATCACATCATTAGAAGAATGATGTGATTGACTTGACCCATTCCGTTAGCTTAGCACTTGATCGTTTAGTATGTTGCTATTGCTTTCTTCATGACTTATACATGTTCCTGTAACTATGAGATTATGCAACTCCCATTTACCGGAGGAACACTTTGGGTGCTACCAAACGTCACAACGTAACTGGGTGATTATAAAGGAGTACTACAGGTGTCTCCAAAGGTACATGTTGGGTTGGCGTATTTCGAGATTAGGTTTTGTCACTCCAATTGTCGGAGAGGTATCTCTGGGCCCTCTCGGTAATGCACATCACTATAAGCCTTGCAAGCAATGTGACTAATGAGTTAGTTGCAAGATGATGTATTACGGAACGAGTAAAGAGACTTGCCAGTAACGAGATTGAACTAGGTATTGGATACCGACGATCGAATCTCGGGCAAGTAACATACCGATGACAAAGGGAACAACGTATGTTGTTATGCGGTTTGACCGATAAAGATCTTCGTAGAATATGTAGGAGCCAATATGGGCATCCAGGTTCCGCTATTGGTTATTGACCGAGAATAGTTCTCGGTCATGTCTACATTGTTCTCGAACCCATAGGGTCCGCACGCTTAAGGTTTCGATGACATTTATATTATGAGTTTATGAGTTTTGATGTACCGAAGGAGTTCGGAGTCCCGGATGAGATCGGGGACATGACGAGGAGTCTCGAAATGGCCGAGACGTAAAGATCGATATATTGGACGACTATATTCGGACTTCAGAAAGGTTCCGAGTGATTCGGGTATTTTTCGGAGTACCGGAGAGTTACGGGAATTCGCCGGGGAGTATATGGGCCTTATTAGGCCATACGGGAATAGAGGAGAGAGGCCAAAAGGAAGGAGGCCT
>NC_041383.1:40430425-40442786 GCF_002162155.2 Triticum dicoccoides
CTTTTCCTTCTCCCTCTCCTCCTCTTTCCTTCTCCAACAAGGAAAGGAGGAGTCCTACTCCTCCTCTTTCCTTCTCCAACAAGGAAAGGAGGAGTCCTACTCCCGGTGGGAGTAGGACTCCCCCCTTGGTGCGCCTCCTCCATAGGCCGGCCACCTCCCCCCTTGCTCCTATATATATGGGGGCAGGGGGGCACCCCAAAGACACAACAACAATTGATCTTTGAGATCTATTAGCCGTGTGCGGTGCCCCCCTCCACCATAGTCCTCCTCGATAATATTGTAGCGGTGCTTAGGCGAAGCCCTGCGACGGTAGAACATCAAGATCGTCACCACGCCGTCGTGCTGACGGAACTCTCCCTCGACACTCGGCTGGATCGGAGTTCGAGGGACGTCATCGAGCTGAACGTGTGCTAGAACTCGGAGGTGCCGTAGTTTCGGTGCTTGATCGGTCGGGCCGTGAAGACGTACGACTACATCAACCGCGTTGTGCTAACGCTTCCGCTATCGGTCTACAAGGGTATGTAGATTACACTCTCCCCTCTCGTTGCTATGCATCACCATGATCTTACGTGTGCGTAGGAAATTTTTGAAATTACTACGTTCACCAACAGTGGCATCAGAGCCTAGGTTTTATGCGTTGATGTTATTTGCACGAGTAGAACACAAGTGAGTTCTGGGCGATACAAGTCATACTGCTTACCAACATGTCATACTTTGGTTCAGCGGTATTGTTGGATGAAGCGGCCCGGACCGACATTACGCGTACACTTACGCGAGACTGGTTTTACCACCGTGCTTCGCACACAGGTGACTAGCGGGTGTCTGTTTCTCCAACTTTAGTTGAACCGAGTGTGGCTATGCCCGGTCCTTGAGAAGGTTAAAACAGCACTAACTTGACGAACTATCGTTGTGGTTTTGATGCGTAGGTAAGAACGGTTCTTGCTCAGCCCGTAGCAGCCACGTAAAATTTGCAACAACAAAGTAGAGGACGTCTAACTTGTTTTTGCAGGGCATGTTGTGATGTGATATGGTCAAGACGTGATGAGATATAAAGTTGTTGTATGAGATGATCATGTTTTGTTGAAGTTATCGGCAACTGGCAGAAGCCCTATGGTTGTCTCTTTGTTGCATAAGATGCAAGTGCCAAATAATTGCTTTACTTTATCGCTATACGATAGCAATAGTTGCAAGGGAAATAGTTGGCGAGACGACCATGTGACGACACATTGATATAGATCAAGATGATGAAGATCATGGTGTCGTGCCGGTAACGATAGAGATCATGACAGTACTTTGGAGATGGAGATCACAAGCACAAGATGATGATGGCCATATCATATCACTTATATTGATTGCATGTGATGTTTATCTTTTATACATCTTATTTTTCTTAGTTTGACGGTAGCATTTTAAGATGATCTCTCACTAATTATCAAGAAGTGTTCTCCCTGAGTATGCACCGTTGCGAAAGTTCTTCGTGCTGAGACACCATGTGATGATCGGGTGTGATAGGCTCTACGTTCAAATACAACGGGTGCAAAACAGTTGCGCACGCGGAATACTCAGGTTAAACTTGACAAGCCTAGCATATAACAGATATGGCCTCGAAACACGGAGACCGAAAGGTCGAGCGTGAATCATATAGTAGATATGATCAACATATTGATGTTCACTGTTGAAACTACTCCATCTCACGTGACGATCGGACATGGTGTAGTTGATATGGATCACGTAATCACTTAGAGGATTAGAGGGATGTCTATCTAAGTGGGAGTTCTTAAGTAATATGATTAATTGAACTTAAATTTATCATGAACTTAGTCCTGGTAGTATTTTGCAAATTATGTTGTAGATCAATAGCTTGCATTGTTGCTTTCATATGTTTATTTTGATATGTTCCTAGAGAAAATTGTGTTGAAAGATGTTGGTAGCAATGATGCGGATTGGATCCGTGATCTGAGGTTTATCCTCATTGCTGCACAGAAGAATTATGTCCTTAATGCACCACTAGGTGACAGATTGCAGGAGCAGATGCAGATGTTATGAACGTTTGGCTAGCTCAATATGATGACTACTTGATAGTTTAGTGCACCATGCTTAACGTCTTAGAATCGGGACTTCAAAGACGTTTTGAACGTCATGGACCATATGAGATGTTCCAGGAGTTGAAGTTAATATTTCAAGCAAATACCAAAGTTGAGAGATATGAAGTCTCCAACAAGTTCTATGGCTAAAAGATGGAGGAGAATCGCTCAACTAGTGAGCATGTGCTCAGATTGTCTGGGTACTACAATCGCTTGAATCAAGTGGGAGTTAACCTTCCAGATAAGATAGTGATTGACAGAGTTCTCTAGTCACCATCACCAAGTTAGTAGAACTTTGTGATGAACTACAGTATGCAAGGGATGACGAAAACGATTCCCGAGCTCTTCGTGATGTTGAAATCGACGAAGGTAGAAATCAAGAAAGAGCATCAAGTGTTGATGGTTGACAAGATCACTAGTTTCAAGAAAAGGGCAAAGGGAAAGAAAGGGAAACTTCAAGCAGAATGACAAACAAGTTGTCACTCCCGCAAAGAAGCCCAAAGCTAGACCAAAGCCTGAAACTGAATGATTATATTGCAAAGGAAATGGTCATTGGAAGTGGAAATGCCCTGAATATTTGGTGGATAAGAAGGATGGAAAAGTGAACAAGGGTATATTTGATATACATGTTATTGATGTGTACCTTACTTGTGTTTATAGTAGCCCCTGAGTATATGATACTTGTTCGGTTGCTAAATATTAGTAACTCGAAACAGGAGTTACAGAATAAACAGAGACTAGTTGAGGGTGAAGTGACGATGTGTGTTGGAAGTGGTTCCAAGATTGATATGATCATCATCGCACACTCCCTATACTTTCAGGATTAGTGTTAAACCTAAATAAATGTTATTTCGCGTTTGCGTTGAGCATGAATATGATTTGATCATGTTTATTGCGATACGGTTATTCATTTAAAGTCAAAGAATAATTGTTGTTCTATTTACATGAATAAAACCTTCGATGGTCATACACCCAATGAAAATAGTTTGTTGGATCTTGATCGTAGTAATACACATATTCATAATATTGATGCCAAAAGATGCAAAGTTGATAATGATAGTGCAACTTATTTGTGGCACTGCTGTTTGGGTCATATCAGTGTAAAGCGCATGAAGAAACTCCATAAAGATGGATTTTTGGAATCTCTTGGTTATGAATCATTTGATGCTTGCGAACCGTGCTTTTTGGGCAAGATGACTAAAACTCCGTTCTCCGGAACAATGGAACGAGCTACTGACTTATTGGAAATAATACATACTGATGTATGCGATCCGATGAGTGTTAAGGCTTGTGGCAAGTATCGTTATTTTCTAACCTTCACAGATGATTTGAGCAGATATGGGTATATCTACTTAATTAAACATAAGTCTGAAATAGTTGAAAAGTTCAAAGAATTTCAGAGTGAAGTGGAAAAATCATCGTAACAAGAAAAATAAGGTTTCTACGATCTGATCGTGGAGACGAATATTTGAGTTATGAGTTTGGTCTTCATTTGAAACAATGTGAAATAGTTTCGCAACTCACGCCATCTGGAACACCACAATGTAATGGTGTGTCCGAACATCGTAATCGTACTTTACTAGATATGGTGCGATCTATGATGTCTCTTATCGGTTTACCACTATCGTTTTGGGCTTATGCATTAGAGACAGCTGCATTCACGTTTAATAGGGCAACATCTAAATCCGTTGAGACGACACCGTATGAACTATGGTTTAGCAGTAAACCTAAGCTGTCGTTTCTTAAAACTTGGAGTTGCGATGCTTATATGAAAAAGGTTTTCAACCTGATAAGCTCGAACCCAAATCGGAGAAGTGCGTCTTCATAGAATACCCAAAGGTAACTATTGGGTACACCTTCTATCACAGATCCGAAGTCAAGTTATTCGTTGCTAAGATGGATCCTTTCTAGAGAAGAAGTTTCTCTCGAAAGAAGTGAGTAGAGGAAAGTAGAACTTGATGAGGTAATTGTACCTTCTCCCTTATTGGAAAGTAGTTCATCACAGAAATCAGTTCCAGTGCTTCCTACACCAATTAGTGAGGAAGTTAATGATGATCATCATGAAACTTCAGATCAAGTTGCTACCAAACCTTGTAGGTCTTCCAGAGTAAGATCCGCACCAGAGTGGTACGGTAATCATGTTCTGGAAGTCATGTTACTAGACTATGATGAACCTACGAACTATGAGGAAGCGATGATGAGCCCAGATTCCACGAAATGGCTTGAGGTCATAAAATCTGAGATATGATCCATGTATGAGAACAAAGTATGGACTTTGATTGACTTGCTCGATGATCAGCAAGCCATGTTAAATAAATGGATCTTCAAGAGGAAGACGGACACTGATAGTAGTGTTACTATCTACAAAGCTCGACTTGTTGCAAAAGGTTTTCGACAAGTTCAAGGTGTTGAATACGATGAGATTTTCTCACTCGTAACGATGCTTAAGTCTGTCCGAATCATGTTAGCAATTGCCACATTTTATGAAATCTGGCAAATGGATGCCAAAACTACATTCCTTAATGGATTTATTGAAGAAGAGTTGCATATGATGCAACCAGAAGGTTTTTGTCAATCCTAAAGGTGCTAACAAAGTGTGCAAGCTCCAGCGATCCATTTATGGACTAGTGCAAGCCTCTCGGAGTTGGAATATATGCTTTGATGAGTTGATCAAAGCATATGGTTTTATACAGACTTTTTGAGAAGCCTGTATTTACAAGAAAGTGAGTGGGAGCTCTGTAGCATTTCTAATATTATATGTGGATGACATATTGTTGATTGGAAATGATATAGAAATTTTGGATAGCATGAAAGGATACTTGAATAAGAGTTTTTCAAAGCAAGACCTTGGTGAAGCTGCTTACACATTGAGCATCAAGATCTATATAGATAGATCAAAAGACGCTTGATAAGATTTTTCAATGAGTACATACCTTGATAAATTTTTGAAATAGTTCAAAATGGAACAGTCAAAGAAGGAGTTCTTGCCTGTGATGCAAAGGTGTGAAGTTGAGTAAGAATCAAGACCCGACCATGGCAGAAAGTAGAAAGAGAATGAAAAGTCATTCCCTATGCCTCAGTCATAGGTTCTATAAAGTATGCTATGCTGTATACCAGACCTATTGTATACCTTGCTCTGAGTTTGGCAAAGGAATACAATTTTGATCTAATAGTAGATCACTGGACAGCGGTCAAGAATATCCTTAGTAAGGACTAAGGAGATGTTTCTCGATTATGGAGGTGATAAAAGAGTTCGTTGTAAAAGTTACATCGGTGCAAACTTTTACACCAATCCAGATGACTCTAAGTCTCAATATGGATACATATTGAAAGTGGGAGCAATCAGCTAGAGTAGCTCCGTGCAGAGCATTGTAGACATAGAATATTTGCAAAATACATACGGCTCTGAATGTGACAGACCCGTTGACTAAACTCCCCTCACGAGCAAAACATGATCATACCTTAGTACTCTTTTGGGTGTTAATCACATAGCGATGTGAACTAGATTATTGACTCTAGTAAACCCTTTGGGTGTTGATCACATGACGATGTGAACTACGGGTGTTAATCACATACAGATGTGAATATTGGTGTTGAATCACATGATGATGTGAACTAGATTATTGACTCTAGTGCAAGTGGGAGACTGAAGGAAATATGCCCTAGAGGCAATAATAAAGTTATTATTTATTTCCTTATATCATGATAAATGTTTATCAATCATGCTAGAATTGTATTAACCGGAAACATAATACATGTGTGAATACATAGACAAACATAGTGTCACTAGTATGCCTCTACTTGACTAGCTCGTTTATCAAAGATGGTTATGTTTCCTAGCCATGGACAAATGAGTTGTCATTTGATTAACGGGATCACATCATTAGAAGAATGATGTGATTGACTTGACCCATTCCGTTAGCTTAGCACTGGATCGTTTAGTATGTTGCTATTGCTTTCTTCATGACTTATACATGTTCCTGTAACTATGAGATTATGCAACTCCCATTTACCGGAGGAACACTTTGGGTGCTACCAAACGTCACAACGTAACTAGGTGATTATAAAGGAGTACTGCAGGTGTCTCCAAAGGTACATGTTGGGTTGGCGTATTTCGAGATTAGGTTTTTGTCACTCCGATTGTCGGAAAGGTATCTCTGGGCCCTCTCGGTAATGCACATCACTATAAGCCTTGCAAGCAATGCGACTAATGAGTTAGTTGCAAGATGATGTATTAGGAACGAGTAAAGAGACTTGCCAGTAACGAGATTGAACTAGGTATTGGATACCGACGATCGAATCTCGGGTAAGTAACATACCGATGACAAAGGGAACAACGTATGTTGTTATGCAGTTTGACCAATAAAGATCTTCGTAGAATATGTAGGAGCCAATATGGGCATCCAGGTTCTGCTATTGGTTATTGACCGAGAATAGTTCTCGGTCATGTCTACATTGTTCTCGAACCCGTAGGGTCCGCATGCTTAAGGTTTCGATGACAGTTATATTATGAGTTTATGAGTTTTGATGTACCGAAGGAGTTCGGAGTCCCGGATGAGATCGGGGACATGACGAGGAGTCTCGAAATGGCCGAGACATAAAGATCGATATATTGGACGACTATATTCGGACATCGGAAAGGTTCCGAGTGATTCGGGTATTTTTCGGAGTACCGGAGAGTTACGGGAATTCGCCGGGGAGTATATGGGCCTTATTGGGCCATACGGGAATAGAGGAGAGAGGCCAAAAGGAAGGAGGCCTGCGCCCCCCTCTGGTCCGAATTGGACAAAGGGGGCAGCCCACTTTTCCTTCTCCCTCTCCTCCTCTTTCCTTCTCCAACAAGGAAAGGAGGAGTCCTACTCCTCCTCTTTCCTTCTCCAACAAGGAAAGGAGGAGTCCTACTCCCGGTGGGAGTAGGACTCCCCCCTTGGTGCGCCTCCTCCATAGGCCGGCCACCTCCCCCCATGCTCCTATATATATGGGGGCAGGGGGGCACCCCAAAGACACAACAACAATTGATCTTTGAGATCTATTAGCCGTGTGCGGTGCCCCCCTCCACCATAGTCCTCCTCGATAATATTGTAGCGGTGCTTAGGCGAAGCCCTGCGACGGTAGAACATCAAGATCATCACCACGCCGTCGTGCTGACGGAACTCTCCGTCGACACTCGGCTGGATCGGAGTTCGAGGGACGTCATCGAGCTGAACGTGTGCTAGAACTCGGAGGTGCCGTAGTTTCGGTGCTTGATCGGTCGGGCCGTGAAGACGTACGACTACATCAACCGCGTTGTGCTAACGCTTCCGCTTTCGGTCTACAAGGGTATGTAGATTACACTCTCCCCTCTCGTTGCTATGCATCACCATGATCTTGCTTGTGCGTAGGAAATTTTTAAAATTACTATGTTCCCCAACAACTTGTTCGATTGCTAAGATTAGTAACTCGAAATAGGAGTTACAGGATAAACATAGACTAGTTGAGGGTGAAGTGACGATGTGTATTGGAAGTGGTTCCAAGATTGATATGATCATCATTGCACACTCCTTATACTTTTGGGATTAGTGTTGAATCTAAATAAATGTTATTTGGTGTTTGCGTTGAGAATGAATATGATTAGATCATATTTATTGCAATACGGTTATTCATTTAAGACAAAGGATAATTGTTATTTTGTTTACATGAATAAAATCTTCTATGGTCATACACCCAATGTTGATGGTTTATTGAATCTCGATCGTAATGATACACATAATCATAATACTGATGCCAAAAGATGCAAAGTTGATAATGATTGTGCAACTTATTTGTGGCATTGTCGTTTGGGTCATATCGGTGTAAAGCGCATGAAGAAACTTCATAAATATGGACTTTTTGAATCACTTGATTATGAATCATTTGATACTTGCAAACCGTGCCTTATGGCCAGGATGACGAGAACTCCGTTCTTCGGAACAATAGAACGAGTTAATGACTTATTGGAAATAATACATACCGATGTAAGCAGTCCGATGAATGTTGAGGCTCATGGCGGGTATCGTTATTTTCTGACCTTCACAGATGATTTCAGCAGATATGGGTATATCTACTCAATGAAACACAAGTCTGAAACATTTGAAAAGTTCAAAGAATTTCAGAGTGAAGTGGAGAATCATCATAACAAGAAAATAAAGTTTCTGCAATCTGATCGTGGAGGAGAATATTTGAGTTATGAGTTTGGCCTTCATTTAAAACAATGTGGAATAGTTTCACAGCTCACGCCACCTGGAGCACCACAACGTAATGGTGTGTCTGAATGTCGTAATCGCACTTTATTGGATATGGTGCGATCTATGATGTCTCTTGCCGATTTACCACTATCGTTTTGGGGTTATGCAGTAGGGACAACAACATTCACAATAAATAGGGCACCATCAAAATACATTTGAGACGACGCCTTATGAACTATGGTTTGGCAAGAAACCAAAGTTGTCGTTTCTTAAAGTTTGGGGTTGCGATGCTTATGTGAAAAAGCTTCGACATGATAAGCTCGAACCCAAATCGGAGAAGTGCGTCTTCATAGGATACCCAAAGGAAACTGTTGGGTACACCTTCTATCACAGATCCGAAGGCAAGATATTCGTTGCTAAGAATGGATCCTTTCTAGAGAAGGAGTTTCTCCCGAAAGAAGTGAGTGGGAGGAAAGTAGAACTTGATGAGGTAATTGTACCTTCTCCCGAATTGGAAAGTAGTTCATCACAGAAATCAGTTCTAGTGATTCCTACACCAATTAGTGAGGAAGCTAATGATGATGATCATGAAACTTCAGATCAAGTTACTACCGAACCTCGTAGGTCTTCCAGAGTATGGTCTGCACCAGAGTGGCACGTTAATCCTGTTTTGGAAGTCATGTTACTAGACCATGATGAACCTACGAACTATGAGGAAGCGATGCTGAGCCCAGATTCCGTGAAATGGCTTGAGGCCATGAAATCTGAGATATGGTCCATATATGAGAACAAAGTATGGACTTTGGTGGACTTGCCTGATGATGGGCAAGCCATTGAGAAAATAAATGGATCTTTAAGAAGAAGACGGACGCTGATAGTAGTGTTACTATCTACAAAGCTCGACTTGTCGCAAAAGTTTTTCGACAAGTTCAATGTGTTCACTACAATGAGATTTTCTCAACTGTAGCGATGCTTAAATCCGTCCAAATCATGTTAGCAGTTGCCATATTTTTTGAAATCTAGCAAATGGATGTCAAAACTGCATTCCTTAAATGGATATTTCTTAAAGAAGAGTTGTATATGATGAAACCAGAAGGTTTTGTCGATCCTAAAGGTACTAACAAGGTGTGTAAGCTCCAGCGATCCATCTATGGACTGGTGCAAGCATCTCGAAGTTGGAATATACGCTTTGATGAGTTCATCAAAGCATATAGTTTTATACATACTTGGGGTGAAGCCTGTATTTACAAGAAAGTGAGTGGGAGCACTACAGCCTTTCCGATAAGTATATGTGAATGACATATTATTGATCAGAAATGATGTAGAAATTTCTGTAAAGCATAAAGGAGAGTCTGAAAGGAGATTTTCAAAGAAAGACCTCGGTGAAGCTGCTTATATATTAGGCATCAAGATCTATAGAGATAGATCAAGACGCTTGATAAGATTTTTCAATGAGTACATACCTTGACAAAGAAGGAATTCTTGCCTGTATTACAAGGTGTAAAGTTCTAAATGGATGAGTCAAAGAAGGAACTCTTGCCTTTATTACAAGGTGTAAAGTTGAGTAAGACTCAAAGCCCGACGACGGCAGAAGATAGAAAGAAAATGAAAGTCATTCCCTATGCCACAATCATAGGTTCTATAAAGTATGCCATGCTATGTACCATACCAGTTGTGTGCCTTGCTATGAGTTTGGGAAGGGGGTACGATAGTGATCCAGGAGTGAATTACTGTATAGCGGTCAAAGTTATCCTTAGTTACCTAAGAGGACTAAGGAAGTATTTCTCGGTTATGGAAGTGATAAAGAGTTCATCATAAAGAGTTACGTCGATGTAAGCTTTACACCAATCCAGATGACTCTGAGTCTCAATTTGGATACATATTGAAAGTGGGAGCAATTAGCTAGAGTAGCTCCATCTAGAGCATTGTAGACATAGAATATTTTCAAAATACATACGGCTCTGAATGTGACAGACTCGTTGACTAAACTTCTCTCACGAGCAAAACATGATCACACCTTAGTACTCTATGGGTGTTAATCACATAGTGATGTGAACTAGATTATTGACACTAGTAAACCCTTTGGGCGTTGGTCACATGGCGATGCAAACTATGGGTGTTAATCACGTACAAATGTGAAATATTAGTGTTAAATCACATGGCGATGTGAACTGGATTATTGACTCTAGTGCAAGTGGGAGACTAAAGGAAATATGCCCTAGAGGCAATAATAAAGTTGTTATTTATATTTCCTTATACCATGATAAATGTTTATTATTCATCCTAGAATTGTATTAACCGGAAACTTAGTACATGTGTGAATACATAGACAAAACAAAGTGTCCCTAGTATGCCTCTACTTGACTAGCTCGTTAATCAAAGATGGTTATGTTTCCTAACCATAGACATGTGTTTTCATTTGATGAACGGGATCACATCATTAGGAGAATGATGTGATGGACAAGACCCATTCGTTAGCTTAGCATTATGATCCTTACAGTTTCATTGCTACTGCTTTCTTCATGACTTATACATGTTCCTCAGACTATGAAATTATGCAACTCCCGAATATCAGAGGAACACCTTGTGTGCTATCAAACGTCACAACGTAACTGGGTGATTATAAAGATGCTCTACAGGTGTCTCCGAAGGTGTTTGTTGGGTTGGCATAGATCAAGATTAGGATTTGTCATTCCGTGTTTCGGAGAGGTATCTCTGGGACCTCTCGGTAATACTCATCACTATAAGCCTTGCAAGCAATGTGACTAATGAGTTAGTTGCGGGATGAAGAATTACGGAACGACTAAGGAGACTTGCCGGTAACAAGATTGAACTAGGTATGATGATACCGACGATCGAATCTCGGGCAAGTAACATACCGATGACAAAGGGAACAACGTATGTTGTTATGCGATTTGATCGATAAAGATCTTCGAAGAATATGTGGAGCCAATATGAGCATCCAGGTTCCGCTATTTTTTATTGATCGGAGATGTGTCTCGATCATGTCTACATAGTTCTCGAACACGTAGGGTCCGCACGCTTAACGTTCGATGACGATTTGTATTATGAGTTATGGGTTTTTGATGACCGAAGTTTAATCGGAGTCTCGGATGAGATCACGGACGTGACGAGGAGTCTCGAAATGGTCAATACATCAAGATTGATATATTGGAAGGTTATGTTCGGACACCGGAAAGGATTTGGAATGGCTCGGGCATTTTCCGGAGTACCGGGAGGTTACCAGAAGAGAGGAGGCAGCAACCAGGTGGAGGTGCCCCCCCCCCCCTTCCTCTTTCTCCTCGACCTCTTTCCCTCTACCCCTCTTGGAAAAGGAAGTTGGACTCCCCCTATAGGCGCGCCCCTCCTAGGCCGGCCTCCTCCTCCTTCCTCCTTTATATACGGGGGCAGGGAGCACCTCGAAAGCACAACAGTTGTTCTCTTAGCCGTGTGGCGGTGCCCCCCTCCACAGTTTAGCACCTCGGTCATATCGTCGTAGTGCTTAGGCGAAGCGCTGTGCCGGTAACATCATCAACACCATCGCCATGCCATCGTGCTGACGGAACTCTCCCTCATCCTCAACTGGATCAAGAGCTCGAGGGACATCATCGTGTTGAACGTGTGCTAAACACGGAGGTACCACACGTTCGATACTTGGATCGGTTGGATCATGAAGACGCTCAACTACATCAACCTCATTACTAAACGCTTGCGTTTTCGGTTTACGAGGGTACGTGGACATACTCTTCCGTCTCGTTGCTATGCATCTCCTAGATAGATCTTGCGTGATCGTAGGAATAATTTTTGAATTACTACATTCCCCAAAACTAGTTCCCCACTTTGTGGCGGCGCGACAGAGAGAGGTGAGGAGGGAGGAGGATTCCAGTCGGCGTGGCTATGGTGTGCGGTTGTCGGGGCACTGGGGCACGCCTATATCTCGCCTTCAGCGAGTCTGGCCTCGGACTCACTGAAGGGACGAGCAAGCTGAGCCGGCCCACGAGCGCAGGAGGCCACAACCACTTTTTCCTTTTTTTTTACATTTTCTGTTTTCTTTTTCCATTTCTTTTTCTATTT
>NC_041383.1:40443211-40456654 GCF_002162155.2 Triticum dicoccoides
GAAACAAAAAAAACCAAAAAGGAGACAAAATAAACTAAAGGAAAAAGGAAATAAAAACTGAAGAAACAAATGAAAATACCTGGAGAGGAAAAAACTGAAGAAACAACGGCTCTTTTTCTCTATAAGTAGGGTGTACCCTAGTATTCAACACTAAACGGAGAAAAAAATAAAAAAATGTAAGAAAAAATAAAAACAAAAAATGGAGAAGAAAAATTAAAATCAAACAAAAAATGGAGAAGAAGAAAAATGAAATCAAACCAAAAAAGGAAGAAAAAAAATGGAGAAAACCATGTCAAAGAACAAAAAGAAAACCCCAAAAAAAAGTATGGAAAAACCGGCGTCGTTTGCCTCAAGTACACATCGCGCCAACAACTTGTCGCGTGGAAGACACTGGCGTAGTGGCTAGCATAGCGAGCCCTCTCCTAGGAGACAAGAGACCGTTCCCCACTTCTCCCATTGTCCCATTCCCTTTTTCATTTAACTGTGCATGAAAATGGGCCAGCCCAACTAATCCACACCCTTCAACGGGAGTTTCCTGCAAGAAATAGTCGTCGCGGGGGCACTGTCTGTACACAGCGCAGACGCTGCTTACTTGGGCTCAACACAATGCGGTCCAGTTTGGTCAATATTCGACCGGCCCATTTCCGCAGCTTGCGTGTATTTGTTTTTGACAATCATCTCCTTTATTTCAATCATAACGATCTTTTGTTTTGTTTTTGTGGATAATCATCATTTACAATCAGGGATAATAATCACTTCTGGGGACCAATTATCCAAACATTAGGAAGAGAAAACCTAACTATCCTTACTAGTTCATGAGCTACGTGATTATTCTCTCTATTACAGTGATGATAGATAACATGAGTGAAGTCCAAAGCCATGAAATAACATTCATTAAATATAGCACCAGCTACTGAGAAAGAAATGCCATCTTTCAAGGCTGAGACAACCTCTGACTTGTCCGAGTTGATCTCGATCTTACCACATCCAACAGATATTAATTGTGCGAGAGCTATGTCTCACTAATTGCTAGACATATGCTCCTCTTACCTTCAGCGACAGTTTGAGTTGGCTGGTCCAATAGGAGCTATTTATGAACTGTATGACCGGTTTTGAGAAAGTTATATGAACAACTGGTGATTTTCGGGACCGTCCATTCGGTTTTGTGAAGGTTTTGCCCATTTTTTATTTACCTTTTAAAAAAATTTGTACTAGTTTACCGGTTTTCTTCATTTTTTTACTTTTTATTATTTTTTGTTCAATTCCTTTTTTTCTCTGTTAAAATACCTTTGATTTCTCTATACACACGTTTAATATATTTTTTAATACATATAGAACATTTTTAGATACATGTTGAGCATTTATCGAATGCACACTGAACATTTTCTTAGTACACCGTGAGCACTTATTCAACACACATTGAACATTTTTGAAATACATCATGAACATATGTACTTGTTAAACACGTTATTTTTTGGAAATGTCATGAACATTTTTTAATGGTATGCATTTTTTTTCGCTCAATTGTTTTACATGGTCTGAACATTTTGTTTAAATTATGTGACATATTTTTACTATCATGTAAAAAATATTATGTGTGGTGAACATTTTTTAAAAGTTGAGTAAGTCACTTTTTGAAACGTATGTAGCTAGATTTTTTTGAAAGTAAAAAAAAAGAAAAAAAAGAAAAGAAAGAAACAGACCTACATAACAAACCAACACGATCTTATTGGGTCGCCCACCAGAGTCCCCCTTCAGGCGGCGCGACCGCCTGTCTCGCTATAAGCGAGATACGAATGCGGTCGATTAATTAGCTAACAACTCTTAGGTCCTTCGTGCACACGTGGGACTATTGATAAACCCTGTTAACAAAAAAATGATAGCATTTTTCTCCGGACACACTCAAGCGAGAAGGAAAATTTGTAAACAAACATTAGAAAAATCCACCCAAGTTTTCTTCCTAATTCTAGGCTAATCCGAAAGTTGTTTACGTTTGAAGCTTGGGGTCGACAAGATGCAGCTCAGTCAGGGCAATATCCGATCGACCCATTTACGTAACTCACCTTGTGCGTGTAATCTCTACAAAGGGGCTGTCGCCTTCACCTCCCATCCAGGTTTTTCCTCTACTTAATTTTGTTTTCTTGCTGACCGGCTTGTTGGACTTGTCAATTCAAAATTATCGGCTGACACATTGAGCATGCAGTTGTACTCATGCTATTTTATTATGATGAGATGACTCAACATGCATGATTTTACTCATGGTGTTTATCACCACCGGATGGATAGCTCAAGAAGATCGACATGGTTTTTGCAAGCGATAAGGCAACAGTTGTCGCCTCCTACCTCCTTGTCCTCACTTCTGTCACAACTGCTAGAGATTGGTGGCAGGGCTAAGCCCCATCACCGGGAAAATAACGAAGGTGGCGGCCAAGAGCCGCTCCGGTGGCCTTCGACAACGACAGTGGCGGAGCAAAGATTTTCAACATGGGCATGTGGGGTCAAAATACTTTTCTACAACACAAAAATATATAAGAAGTTCATAATAATGACAATGAAACTATAGTTAGTTCATTGCAAGAACAAGGAGACAATCATATTACAATTTATTACATTGTAAAAACATCTAGGACCAGTACGTTGGGGTGGCATGATGTGTAAATAGGGCAAGGCATACTAAGGCGAGATGCTTAAATGCGATCCAACTAGCCGGCCAAAAAAAGTTTACCATTGCCAACCGTGCACGTGAAGAGTAGGGATTTAACCGATATACTAACAATCAGTCAGATAGAAAAAGGAACATATACACACAAAATAGATGTGAAACATGCGTCACCCAGAAAAGAGTCATCGAAATGAAAAGAAAAATGGAGTACAGTACTGAAGAGAAGCATGGAAAAGTACAGTACTGAAGACCGAGGGCTTGGATAGAAGAGAAGGAAAGTGTGGAAGGACCTAGCTGCAAAAGAAAATGCCCAGCGGCACAACCGCAGGAGAAGACGGCCCAGGGTCGTATCTGTAAAAACGCATAGGGACCGGCGCGCAAAATGTCAAAAAAAATTGGACCATTTCTCAATTTGTGCGTGTCATCCTTGCGCAGGGGTCATGCTAATTTTCTCTGTATCATTCCAATTTTATCGGATGTCCCCAAAGGGAGGATGAAGGTGGGAAGGGCGACGCTTATAAACCACGACGGAGCTCCTTCGCTAACCGATGTGGTACTAAACTAGCTGGGGTTCGCTGCTGTGTACCGCGAGACGCAGGAATCGCGGGATGGCCAGGTGGGCCGCATTTGCGTGCAGCCTGGTTCTTCCTCCGCTGGCCCAACTTGGAGGCGACACAGGGCACTACCCAGGTTACGCCCAGAAAAAGAACAATTAGTGGCAGGTTTCTACGTGACGGACGTGGGATGCGAATGCTTATTTGGTCGTCCTTTTGATTGATCAGTTTCAAAACGTGAGTTTGTGACCTTGGACAAGTCTTCCTTTTTGTGTTGCCTGGTGTTTTCATTGGAAAATTCATATAGATCACAAAAAAGAGCCATTTTGACAAATAACCGGTCTTTGTGTTTTGTTATGTACTCTCTCCGTTCCTAAATATAAGTCGTTTTAGAGATTCTAATATGAACTACATACGGATGTATATAGATATATTTTAGAGTGTAGATTCACTCATTTTGCCCCGTACGTATGTAGTTCATAGTGGAATCTCTAAACAGACTTATATTTAGAAACAGAGGGAGTAGAATTCAACAAACCACTGGTACCTAATTTTACTATACTACCTTCGCTTAAAACGCATACACATTTCCGAGATTCAAGTTTAACCATTATTTTTTTGCGAAAAAAAAGTTAGACCATTAATTTAAGCAAGGAAATTTTGTTATATGTCACAAAAATTATACCACTAAATTTATATTCCCTCCGGTTCAAAATATAAGGCGTCCTAATTTTTTAGAAGTCAAAGCTCTATAATTTTGACCAACTTTATAGAGAATAAAATATCAGTATATATGTACAATACCAAATCACTATCATTAGACTTTTTGAAAAACTAATACACATTATATTTTGAAATGAAGGGGGTATTTGAAAGAAGTTTTCAATGTAATTACAAGGCACATGATTCATAACTTATTGGTCTATTGAAGGATCAAAGTTAATGATCGAAAGGCATGTATGCACCTTATAAAGTGAATACATGAGAGGGTAGGAGGGGGTGGAAGTGGGGACTGGGGATGACGGTAACTATTGCCACATGAATTTATCAGTGCCCACTCATTGGAGTGGTGGTCGTCGCCTAATGGTCGGTGGTGACATGACAATATGGCGAGGTAGGTCAAGGGCGCTAGATAGCGACCACGAGCTAGGTGGCTAAGTAGGAGAACCAATGGATGAGAAAGTGGATTCGATGGAGCACAATAGGAGAGGATAAGAAAAAAGAAGGGACACCATATACCTTGGGTACCTGAAAATAATAATTAAAATCTTAGCCACAGGATGCAAATGGACAATTGGACCATCATCTTAAAGCTCTCAGTTGCCTTTTTCTCCCCACAAATGAATCACATGCAAGTCTTCCATCCACCAACATGCCGCACTCTATCCACCTATCTCCCCCTTCTCTCCCCCAGGGTCGGTGGGTGGTGCCCTGCACCGCCTTGTCTCTAAACCAGATTTTGACCGCAAATAATCATTCACCACTTGAAACGAGGATCTAGTAGATGTCAAAGGAACATCGGGTTGGGCATCATCCCCACACAAATGCAGGCTTGCAATCCTTCACCACCCCTACCCATAGGATTGGAGAAACCAAGTCATGCCGCCGAGTAAATTGAAAGAAGGGTCTAAATCACCACACCAAGAGCGAGACCATTGCTTCTCTTGATTGATACTAATACACCAACTATTAAGATCCGAAGAGAGCCAACGGACCTACAACACATATACCCTCACAACTTACAACGCCGCCAGATAGGATGTCATGATGTAGGGAGAGGTCGAAAAGACTTCATTCTAACGGGCCATCGCTGCCACTACCTCATCAATGTTGTCACGGAAACAAAATCTAAGGAAAACATTGACCTACGAAAAGAACACCGTAAATAAGGGGGAGAGGATCCCACTCCTCTTGTCGCCGACGAGGTCTCCGAAGGAGGAGGAAGGGAGGCCGAGCTAGGGGCCTGATAGAGAGCTTGAGTGACGGGCTGGGACAATTTGCTTATACACTCTCCTACCATGTAGAGTCACTAATAATGATATAAAACGAGAGTGACGTTTTGGCTCCTAGGTGCATATGCACCCATTGTCGAAATCCAAATTCCTAGAAGTTGAAAAATTCGAAACAAAAATCCCGCGTGTATATCCGGACATTTTATGTGCGTTCACAAGGTTTCGGTGAAAAACGACGTTTTTTGTAGCTTGTGTAAAAAAGACAATTTCTGATGCTTCATTCTAACTATTCACGAGGCATTTCTTTATCTTTTTTACACAAGCCACAAAAAACGTCGTTTTTCACTGAAACCTTGTGAACGCACATAAAATGTCCGGATATACACGCGGGATTTTTGTTTCGAATTTTTTAACTTCTCGGAATTTGGATTTCGACAATGGGTGCATATGCACCTAGGAGCCAAAGGCAATTACCGATATAAAACAACTTATATTAGTTTACAGAAGGAGTAGTATATAAGATATCTTCCACTTGGGCCCTTGCAAAAGACCGCTACCAAATTCTCTAGGAACGGAGGGGTCGAGCGGAAAGAAGCGCAGGGGCAGAAAAGGAATCTTGAGGAGGCGAAAGAAATGGGGATAAGTTTCAAGGTCAAGCTATACAACACGGACAGGGAGGGAAGCAGCGGAGACGGCGGCGCCGGACCCACACCGCCGCCTGCGCCAGGGCTCCTGCCGCCGCCCTCCCTCGACCCTGCGCCAGTTTCCGCCTCGCCGTCCCCGCTTCAGCCGGCACGTCAGCCGCCGCTGACCCCCATCGTCAAGTACACGGTGAGTTCTTTCTTGCAATCTTGCTTCCTCCTGTAGTCTCCTGGAATCCTGGGTGAATGGTGATGGTTCGCTGTCTCCAAAATCTCACGATTCGGTGGTGCGTCGGGTTGACCTCGGCTTCGTTCTTGGTCCGTTTCAGGGCATTTCTTGCGGCCTGTTCGTGGCTGGGTGCTTTCTTGGCTCGGCTGCCGCAGGATCGGGTGACGCCACAGTTTAATCACCATTTTCTTGGCTACGTTCTTCGAATTGGTGTACCTGTTGCCTTGTTGGGAAGATGGATTGCGTGCAAGCTCGCGAGCCCTCCAATTAAGTTCATGCATGATAAGTATTTCCTTGGGGGATATATAGTACTACACTCAAGCTAAAATTTCTATATATTATGCACAATAACTATGAGAAATTCATTCACCTTGAAACTCTACTTCTTCCAGGGAAAGAAATTACAAAAATAGTCATGATAGAACTAATGGTACAAGGTTAATGGATGCAAAAGACACAGGTTACTGAAAAGTTGGGCTAGAGTATATGTATGGAAAGATCAGATACAAACAATTAGGCTAGGTAGTAGTAACAAATTATATGCTCAAATTGGAGACCTGCTCTGTACCCCAGATCAGTTTGTATGTAAGCTTGGTAGATTTTGTCTTTGGACTCTATCATAGACGAATCACAGCTATGAGTGTTCTTTTGATGGATGATATTGTGCTTTGATATATTTGATATATTTGATATTGTGATTTTGTTCTAATAGTATCATAGACGAATCATAGCTAAGCAGGGAGATGTCACACTTTGATATATTTGATTGATATTGTGCTAGCACTTGGAGGCAATGAAAGAAGCAAGACATTAACTCGTGGGAATGGTTCCATTAGGTGGCTCTTACATGCAAAGTCATTGTTTGAAGTTTTTTTACTCAAGAAGTAGATGGAGCATTGATGTACTCTTGTATTTGAGATAATTTGAGCTATAATGGTTTCTTCTGTATTTCCAGATATAATATTTGTCGTGCTTCATTTGTGAAATGCTATGACCTCTTGTTATTTTACCCATTAATCTCATTACTACTTTTGGCTTCGTGCTTGTTATTCCACCTCACTTCATGTGCTCTTACTAGTATTTTAAAAGATATAAGTGATTTAAATTGTCTAAGATAAAATAAAGTATGGATTTATTTGGGAGTGAGTGAGAGAGAGAGATAGAGAGGAGAGATGCATGAGTAGTGTACGTCACTGACAAAAGTATTATTGCGGGGCACATCAAACTGGCAGTTGATCTGATTAAATAAAAATACCAGAAGCTGAGAAACCAAACTAAGAATATACATGTCTGTCAGTGTGTGGGTCATAGCTAGCACGAATCACTATATTTTGCATGAAACTTACAAAGAAAACATCTTGCACCGGTGTCCTGTGCACCCGGGTAGTTCAACTTGCGTACGCCCCTGGCTACATACTCCCTCCGTTCCAAAATATAGCGCGTCCTCGGTTTCCGTGCTTCAACTTTGACCATTAATTTAATCAACAAGACCGACTGCGGCGGGCGAAAAAATTATACCAATGAATTCGTATTCAAAAAAAGTTTTTAATTATATAATTTTTGATCCCGCCGCAGTCGGTCTCGTGGGTTAAATTTATGGTCAAAGTTGAACCTCGAAAAGCGTGGGCGCGCTATATTTTGAAACGGAGGGAGTACCGTTGCCGCGCAAAACGACTTTGCCAACGTTAGCCTAGATGCAAGCACCAGATACGTACTTTCTCATCCAGAGAGCTGTGGTCCTGTCTCATCTTTAGCCTAGCTTTGGTGGGCATATATATAGCATACCTGTCCCCCGAATCGCTGCTCTCTTCATTGCTTCTACTGCGTATGAAAAAAAAGCAAGTACTGTATTCTAACATAACCTGATCTTCCTATCGTCCCGGCTGAGATGCCCGCAGAACTAGGTTCCCTGAAGAATAGCGTGCCACTAAATAATTGAGGGATCATATTCTCACGTTGCTTAATGCATGGTATAGATATTTGCGAGGCATGGAATGATAAGGAACATGATAGGATAGAGCATCATTCTTTCCCCTTTCATATATGTATGCAGGTAGTTCCACCCTGCAGCCAGAGAGCTTGCAAACTCCATACACAACAATGTCTTCGAGTGCATCCGCGAGCGCATCCACGACCGCGAGCATACCTTGGGGCGCTTCCTCGAGTGCATCTGCGAGCACACCTTCGGGCGCTTCCTCGAGTGCATCTTCGAGCACACCTTCGGGCGCTTCCTCAAGTGCATCTTCAAGTTATTTCTTTCATGATCGCGTTTCATCAGTCTGTGCTGCTCATGACGATGGTTCCAACACTCTCACACCCGAAGAAGAAGAGCACAAGAAGATCCTGGAGCAGCTGATGGTGTTCACAGTGGTGCTAATGACCATCCTCGGCGCTTCCCTCTTCATCATCGGACTCCGGCGCCTAATCCATGGCCGGTACACCCTTCATCCCATCGTGCGTGTCCTATTGCACTCTACCCTTGTCCTATTCCTCCCCCTCTTGTCCTATGTCTTCTCGCACACCAAGGGTGGGCAGCATGAGCTTCTCCTCATGGTCCTCTGGATGCTACTCATAGAGCTCATCCGCAAGAAGGTGCAAGCAATGGTGCAACCAACTGATGGCTCCTCCTTCTCGAGGGGCATTGGTCGGTTCACGTTGATGGATTACTCTGATGAACTGGCTCGCTTAGTATGGATTGGATATCTTATATACTCCCACTTATCGGTAAGGGAGGGCAAGCTATTGGACACCATGTTTGTTGTCCTTTGGTCACTAGGGCTAGTGAAACTAGGCCAGAGGGTGTTAAATACCTGGATGGCCCAGGATTCTTTTGCTGCAGCCAAGAACGCTCACCTTATTGCAGGATACATGCAACATGTCATGCTGCATGATCAGGCGAAGAATACTGGAGAGGGTGTTGCTAATGAGTTCCACTCCAAAACTGCATCTGTCATCATGGGCACATGCATGTATACGGTGATGGGGGAGGAGAAGATTGTTCTCACAAAAAAGGAAAGGAAAGATAAAGGTGGAGGAGATACCCCCACAAAAACAAAAGGTGGAGGAGATACATCCACAGTCACAGAGCCAAGGATACTCACTACCCCAAGTGGCTACAATGTGGGATACTTCCCTCATGAACCTCATATTAATCATGGCCTTCTCTCCATTGACCTCAAGAAGGTCAAGGGCTTGGTTACCGTGTCCACGATCTGGGACCTAGCCAGAAAGGACAAGGTGCTCTTCCTAAAAAATGCAAGGCGTCAGAGCCTCAAGAATCTGTGCCTTTCATATGCTCTTTTCAAATTGCTGCGTCGCCGGTTCGAGCATTACCCAATGGTGGAGATTGGATCAACCATGGCGCGTGAGCTAATGCTTGAGGGACTACTTACTCTTGGTGACTGTCTCGAGAGCAGCCATGATGAACTCTCTAATATCCTTGAAAAAGAAAAAGAAGAGGAAGAAGGCCTTAATATCCATCTCAAGAGCAGGAGCAGCCATGACCAGCTCCCTAATAATATCTCTGAAAAAGAAAAAGAAAAAGAAGAGCAAGTACTACTTAAGCTTAATGCCAAGAGGGCTTTTCAAGTTCTTCAGCTTGAGCTCAACTTCCTTGAAAACTACTACCAAGCAGTCATCCCTGTGGTGATGTCTAATCCATTTCTTTTTGTTGGCAACTTCATCTTGTCTCTTCTCTTTGTTGCCATATACCTCCTTGCAGTTGTGGCGATGAGCCAAAATTTTGATGAGATATATTGCACAAATCTTGGCCAAGGACGACTCTCAACCCGAGATCAGCTTATCACCATCTCTCTTGGGATCATCCTCCTTACCATTGAAATCATCGAGTTCCTCTCCCTCTACTTGTTCTCCAATTGGCTCCTGGTGCGCCTGTTGTGCTTCTACGTGCGAGCTGCAAATCGATGGAACAAGTGGCTTGCTCACTGGATCATTGTAGCCGCCATGTGGGTTAAACGACGTGCCTTGAGTGTACCTGTTGATGCCAAGAGGGCTTTTCAAGTTCTTCAGCTTGAGCTCAACTTCCTTGAAAACTACTACCAAGCAGTCATCCCTGTGGTGATGTCTAATCCATTTCTTTTTGTTGGCAACTTCATCTTGTCTCTTCTCTTTGTTGCCATATACCTCCTTGCAGTTGTGGCGATGAGCCAAAATTTTGATGAGATATATTGCACAAATCTTGGCCAAGGACGACTCTCAACCCGAGATCAGCTTATCACCATCTCTCTTGGGATCATCCTCCTTACCATTGAAATCATCGAGTTCCTCTCCCTCTACTTGTTCTCCAATTGGCTCCTGGTGCGCCTGTTGTGCTTCTACGTGCGAGCTGCAAATCGATGGAACAAGTGGCTTGCTCACTGGATCATTGTAGCCGCCATGTGGGTTAAACGACGTGCCTTGAGGGATGGGGATGCCTGCATCAAGATCCAGCAGGTATCCATTCTTCAACTTTGTGATACTATTGACACGTTGTGGGCACTGACGTCACAAGCGCTTGCGGCCCGAGTTGTTGGGCCACAGCGGTCTGTGATGGTGAGCATGGAAGCTAAGGTTGCCATTGTGAAGGCCTTGAAGGGCGCCGTCGGCCCAAGAAGTACTGGAAGCATTAGCTGTCCACATGTTAGTGGCTTTATCGAGTGTGGCAGTATTACCGAGACCATCCTGGCATGGCACCTTGCCACTGACCTCCTTGTGTTTGAGCTTGAGAATAATGTAAGAGTATCAGATGACCAGAAGGTGGCGACTATGTTGGCACGGTACTGCATGTACTTGGTAGCTAACATGCCTGAGCTGCTGGTGGATGACAAGGCATGGGCAACAGATGTATACCAAGATATGAAGGACTACATAGAGAAATTGCCACCGCAGTGTTGTGTTATGACAGGAAACACATCGAGGCGGCGACGCATGGCATTGATGATGGCCAAGAATGCAGGAGACATAGAAGAAAAGACGACAAAGGGGGGGATGGAGGTGTTTGATGAGCTCCTCAAGAAGCGAGCCCGAGAAGGAGATGCTGCAGTCTGGAAGAGTCTAGCTGATTTCGGGACAGAACTGCTCATCTTCATGGGCCCATCCGAGAACGTTCAAGGCCATGCCAAGTCATTGGCCACCTCTGGTGGTGAACTTATCACCTACCTTTGGGCCTTCTGCACTCATGCGGGCATTTCTCGTCAGCAGGAGGAGCTCCGGGGCCAGCAGGTGTAGTACTCCACTCTACTGGAGAGCTGCTCGCTTGTGTTGAATTGAACGTCGACATGATGGTGATGGGTTTTATTACATATGCCAACCTGTTTCTCTTGATGTACAGACCTGTACTGTATGGTTTGTTTAATTCCCAACTATACGAATCTCAGGCAGTATGTGTGTGTCTGGTTTGTGTACGGGCTTGTATATTGTACAACTCTATTTTGATTAAGGCAGACTAGAGGATACTCAAGTCTCCTCTAGTTTGATTTGGATGTGAAGTTACTGTTTCATCTCATCTATGGTCCCTTTGTTGTTTTGGGAGCTGAATTTGTTCATTACAAATCTGGATGTTGCTTATGCTATAAGCCCTTTTTTACACATTTGTCATAAGTTTTTACAACAACATAATTGGCATGAACATTTATATATCTAATCATTGCAGGACTTTTTTGGCATTTCGAAAATTATTATTTCCGCCTTTGAATTAATTTGGGTGAATGTCTTCTTTATATTGAACAAACTACCCGTGTATGCCATTAACATAGTCCATTCTACCTAAAATACAAGGGGGAGAACTAGGCTGTGAAATGGTTGGATTTTCTCAGAGCTCATTTTTCTTTTGCAAGGAGCAATATGAGGTGATGTGGGAGGAAGTTTTATCTTCCATTCTTCCTACAGAGCAGGGAAGTCTGTAGTTTAATCTTTTCAGCAGTGGAGAGTTTTAACAAATTTTGTGAAGCAAAAGTTACCACGTAAGCTCAAGGTACAGAACGGTGGTGTGAAGTTGAGATTCTGGGAGGCTCCTTGGTTCTACATAGCCCTTTCTTTTTGCATTTTTTATTTCTGAACTGAACTTCCTTTAGCACTTGTGAAGTCTCATAATGTTTGTAATGCTACAAGTGTTTATGCAGCTGAGGTTTTTGGAGTGTACCTGTTGATGCTGAGCTGCGAGATTGGGCTCTATATACCACATAGCCCTTTGTTACTCTTGAAGTCGTCTTCCTCTGCATCTATAATGTATTTGCTTTGCTTCTGAAGGTGAAAAACATGACAGACCTGCCGAGAAGCTACATTTCTGAAAGGGCATTTTGCTAGGCAACAAATACCAGGGCAGAGTTTTGTTAGCAAGCACAGTAAAAGTAAAAAAAAAGATCTAAATGCGCCCACCGTGGGGCTCGAACCCACGACCACAAGGTTAAGAGCCTTGCGCTCTACCAACTGAGCTAGACGGGCTTGTTGAGTGGCTGCTTTCGAGGCCATAGATGATCATTTCCCCCTCAAAGGTGCAACAAGGAAGAGAAAGTACCTGCATAAAATGAGAAAAAAAAGTGATATATACAGCAACTGCTTCATCAATGAAATGAAAGACATGAAGGAATTTTCAGAAGATGGTCAGACTCGCCCAGGCCAATTGGCACGTACTATGGGAGAGCTCTACTACTGAAAGAATTCATACAAAGAAAGAAAAGTTTGTGCCACTCGGGCTCATCAGTAATCGCCAATTATGGGACCATGAAATCTATTTGAGGAACACCCTTAACCAACAGGGGAGAGGTCTTGGCCCCCGGATGGTTATCCCCAGCATCTACAAGCTCAACCATTTTACAAATGATGATCACATTTTCTAGTACTATAGGTTTTTCCTGTTGCGCCTTAAATGAACTTCTTGTCTTCCTAAGTAGGGCTGGGGCAAGGCAAGGATCCCAGGAATATTTTGCTCACCAAATCCAGTATAGCAATCAATACCCCAGATATCCATGTTCTCTTGTAATAAGCCTTTACTGACGTTTTTGAGCTGCAAGCCAGTAATGATATTGAGAGGAAGGTTGAGAAACTGGAGAAATTCTTATGACGCTTAAGAGCTTACCTTCATGTGCTGATTGCCTTTTCCAGTCTCCAGGATAGGGAAGTGCATAGTATCATATTCGATTTGAGACACCATTTTATTTCACCAACTGGACCAACTGATAGTTCAGAATTCTACAGCTGATGATACTAAGCATGTAGAATCCTGAACCTCCCAGCAGCGCTGAATATGTTGGACAACAGAACAAAGTTGCCAGTGCCCTCAGGTCCTAGTTTCTGGATTATCTTAGCCACTTGCTTTCCTAAATCGATGTTCTTATGAACCCGGGGAGCTGCAAGCAAAGCTCCCCATACACGGACGTCTGCTTTCATTGGCATGCTCTGGATAAAC
>NC_041383.1:40456898-40461611 GCF_002162155.2 Triticum dicoccoides
TTGCCAAAAGATCAACCATGCTGATATAGTGCTCCATCCTTGGAGTTATACCATACTTCTGCGCCATCATGTGAAACCAGCGTTTCCCTTCAGTCAAGAGCCCAGAAAGAAGGCCCAACGGATAAACCTAAAGAGGCGAGGATATAGGCATCGATCCTCTACAGGTAGTCTGGTGAAACGGCACCTTCGAGCCTAGGCGAGGGATAAACCTAGCCTTCGAGCCTAGGTGAGGGGAAGGGATGCCCTTCGATGTTAGAGGAGGCAGGTGTTGGGTCATCTCCAGCCCTGGTTTTAAGTCCTGTGTTCGACTCCTCTGCCGGTTGCTAATCCTCGAGGCTTCACTCGTAGTTGTTTTAGGTGCCTTTCTGTAGTGGGCTTCTCCTCAACTAGCAGCTCTTCATATGTTATCTTTTGTTTTGCTGGTTGTAGGTGTAGCGTTGTAAGCTGTTATTGCAGCCCCCTTGTATCGTTTGGCCGATGTTGTATGGTGGTCTTGTTCTTGTACTCTTGGCCGGTTGATGGTTTGTTAATTCAAAGCCGGGCTCTTCTTGAGCCTTCGTCTTAAAAAAAAAAGTTTGTGAGGTGACGCGCCGCGTGTAGTGGTTGTTGGACTGCCTCGCCGAGCTTTATGCATGGCCGTTCATTTTGGCCATGGCCGTTGGGTTTGCAACGGCCTACTAGACAAGGAAATAACGGCTAGCTGGCAAATTTACTTTGCTTCATGCAGCGGTAGCCAAACAGCTCAAAGTATTTTTAATACTCTAAATTACTCTGATATGTCAAAACTGTAGTATCTTGCACCTATAGGCTAAAATACTGTAGTTTTCAATACTCTGGTTTTTTTAATACTTTGTTGTCAAACAGGGCCTAAGTTTACATACTGGTCGATCCAAAAATCTTTACCGTTGGGGTTATCCATCCAGTAAACTAATCACTTAATCAGCAAGTTTTACATCCCTAGTAAAACGCAGTGCGGGCCATCCAGTAAAGGCATGGCAGATACCCAAACCTCACATCTTTCGGCGACGAAGAAAGAAGCCCAACGGATAAACCTAAAGAGGTGTCGATCCTCTGCAGGTAGTCTGGTGAAACGCCATTGTCGGAATCCCTTGAGGTGTCGAGCGAGCATCAGATATATGCGCCGGCCATATCTCTTGCCTACATTCTATTCCAGGCTTGTGAAGCTGCGTGTAACATGCTTGTGAAGATATGTGGACTGGGCCGGGGGAATAACTTGATGCATCCATATCTTGCTTGGATTATTAATCCCAAGCTGCGTGTGACTCCTGCCTACAGGGATTGATTATTGGTGTATATGCTCGTGAAGATGCCACTCGTGTATCTGCTTGCCAAGATGCCATTCTCCATCGAATGGCTCGGATCAGCCACGTATACGCGACCTTTTTTTTCGGTGAGATAAAGTTTTAAATACCGTGCAATGACAGCTAAATGAAATTAGATCCAGTTTTGCTAAAGTACACCTATCTAGATGTGCTATAAGTATTGCGCATCTGAGTCATATGTCATTGATTTAAATTAGATTTGTTGATATCACAAGTTACCGGATGGTAACCACAAGTCCCAGTACCGAAATCACTTTACCGACCCAAAAATCTTGAAGTTTAGATAAATTTTATCCGGATACAAAACTCATTAGAAAAGTCATCAGTATTTACAATTTACAGATAATCTCGGTGCCACATACGAAATAACTTTTTTCATGTGGGAACCAAAACCTTGACCTTACGTGCCTGGGAATCAGACAGGTGCGGAATATTTTGTTTCCAAGCCGGATTATTTATGCGCCCACAGGCTCTTCCTATCCATAGTTCCATACAGATACACATACACGTTACATTCTTCCGTCCCAGCTTGAAAGAAAACCACATCACCAGAGCTTCAACTTGAACGATGGCGCACAGAGCGCTGGAGGTGACCCTGCTGTCGGCCAAGGACCTGAAGAACGTGAACCTGATCACGCGCATGGAGGTGTACGCGGTGGCGACCATCTCGGGCGACCCGATCACCCGGCAGTGCACCCCGCCGGACCCGCACGGCGGCCGCAACCCGACGTGGAACGCGACGCTGCGCTTCAGCGTCCCGGCCACCGCCGAGGAGGCCCGGGGCGGCTGCCTCCACGTCCTCCTCCGCGCCGAGCGCATGTTCGGCGGCGACCGCGACGTGGGCGAGGTCATCGTGCCCCTGGAGGAGATCCTTACGGGCGGCGGCTTCGGGGCCACCAGCTCGCCGCGGTTCGCGTCCTACCAGGTCTGCAAGGTGCACCGCTCCGAGACGCGCGGCCTGCTCTACCTCACGTACCGCCTCGGCCCCGTCGTCCCGCCGTCGCCGCCGCATGGAAAGCCGGCCGACGGGTGGCCGGTCGTCGGGTACCCGGCGCCGCAGGTGATGCCGTCTTCGCCTGCAACACCAGCCGGTGGCCATGGGGATGGGCCGTTTTCGCCGGCAAAACCAGCTGCTGGCTATGTGGATGTGTTGCCGTCTCCAAAACCTTATGGGTACGGGACGACGCCGCCGTCTCTAAAGCCAACCGATCAGGTGGTGTCCATGACAACTTCTCCAAAACCAGTCGGGCGTGTGGTGTCTATGCCACCGTCTCCAAAACCAGTTGAACATGTGGTATCCATGCCGCCGTCTCCGAAACCAGCGGGGCGTGCGGTCTCCATGCCGCCTTCTCCAAGGCCAGCCGGGCATGAGGTGCCCATGCCGCCTTCTCCAAAATCACCCGGTGGGCATGTGTCGTCTCCGAAATCAGCCGGTGGGTATGTGCCGTCATCTCTGAAACCATCCGGTCATGTCATGCCACCATCTCCAAAACCAGACACGTCTATAGCCATGGCGTCGTCTCCAAAGCCTGCCGGTGGACATAACATAGCCATGCCATCGTCTCCGAAGCCATTCGGCGGGCATGCATCGTTTGTGCCGCCGTCCCCAGCACCATATGGTGAGGCGGTGGGCGAACGCATTTTTACCATGACAGAAATCTACCGGTGTCCCATTATCCAGCGAGGAGCCGCCTCCACCCCTAACTAGTACCGGAGTACATGTTGAATAACAAGAGCATGTGGGTACATGCATCACCTAGGTAGCATGAGTCGTACCCAGTGCTACACTTCTGGTGCTACTAGATAAGAGCAAGTGTACCATCAGCTGCTAAAAAGCTAGCAGATGAACTTCAAAAAAAAAATCTAGCAGATGTTTTAGTGGTGTATGCATGTAAGTCGGTTGTAAAAGCAATAAGAGCAATCAGGTTTCAAAGCCTCTAGTACTTGAGCTGCCTCAGTGGATGGCGATTGTGATGGCGGACCTAACTTCAGCTAGGAAGAAGATTAGTTCCTTGGTGCTCTTCGCCGCGTGTCGTATCTGGCTCGAGCGCAATAACAGGGTTGTTTTCATGCCGTCATTAGTCCGTGCTGGCTTTGCCTCGTGGAAACTAGCTAGGGCTAGGTGAGGTGGCCCGAAGGAGGATAACTCTTGTGTTCTTTTTCTCTTGTGATGCAGGCCATAGCTTGTGGTGTGCTTGCTTGTAACTTTGTGCTACTCCTTTCCTATCTTTATAGGGTTTTTACCAGTCTCGCCATAGTTGTGCCACGATACTCAGTGTTGCCACACAAAAAAATGCGTTCTATATGACGTGCGGGACCACATTATATGACCAAAAGACCCCTAGACCCACATGTCAGAATCTGCTCTCTCTCCATTTCTTTATGACGTGCGGGACCCACTTGTCTACAAAGATGCAAAGAAAGAAGAACTAAAACTTGCCGGCAAGGTGGTTTGAAGCACCGTTTTAAATAGTGTGCTATAGCATTTAGAGAGATCCCGCGGTAAGAAACTTTGGTCCTAACACATGAAGTGAAGTTTTAAATAGGGTGCTATAGCATCACTGTAGCGTTTAGAGAAGTCTGCCGCTAAGGGACATAGCCCGCTAGTTTTTTTTTTTTAAAGGAGGTTCAAACTCCGACCTCTGCATCATTGTGATGCACACATCCATTTTATTAATTACTCAAAGTACATAACGAAGCTAACTAGGCCTGAAACGTTACAAGATATAAAATAGAGAGAGCAAGTTCTTACATGAGGCCAGGGGTATTTTGGTTATATAACGTGGTCAAATGGGTTTTGACATGGCGGTAACGGTGCCGCATGGCATTTTGGACTATACATCTGAAAAATCTTTCTCAACGATTCCTATTCTACTAACAAGAGTAGACATGCAAAATTTATTTGTTACTGAAGAGAAAATCGTTTCAGTTGTTCCTGAATAGCTTCCTTCAAAAGGATTTCCGCTTGCTCGGTGAATGTCTAATAGCATGATGGCATTTTGGAGCAGCTGAAACTTTAGTGGCAAAACTGAGTAGCATGGCACAATTAATGCTGTAGCTGATAATAACCCATCTTAATATGTTTAGCTGATTTTTTTTTGCATAAAGGACCACCTCACAAAGTTCAGGTCACACAAAAAAGAGAGTTTTGGTTCGGGTACATATGCCCCCTTTGGTATTTCACACGAATCTTAAAGTTACTTAAAAGGCTACCGCCATACTTGCCTGCATATCACATATTGAATAGACTGATTTGCATAAAGAACACTATATTACCCTTTTTTTATTGAAGGGGTGACTTCTAATCTCCAGCTTTAATCACATTGAAATTGGTAAACTTGTGTGTGTGTGTGTGTGTGTGTGTGTGTGT